>NC_091216.1:6941540-7051540 GCF_040958095.1 Procambarus clarkii
AGCAAGGGAGGAATCCCGATCATATGTGGCATTCTTCCAAGAAAGGGAGTGGGAAATGAATGGATATCGAGGGCACTTGGTGTCAATTGCCGGCTGGAAAGATATTGCAAATCAAATGCAATATCTTTCATAGACAACTGGGAACACTTCTATGGAAGAAATGAAATGTATGCTCGTGATGGGGTGCATCTATCGAGAGCTGGGGTTGTTGCTGTTGCGAACTCGTTAGAAGAAGTGGTTAGAGGTGTTTGTTTGGGTTTAAACTGTTAGTAGATAGAGGTATGGGAATTGATTTGGAGGAAGGAGGTAATAAAAGTATGTGTTTGTGGGAGAAAGGAATTGGCAAAACGATCAGGGAAAGAGAAGGTCCGCAAAATAACAATTCACTTAGGGTATATTACACTAACAGTAGAAGTCTAAGAAATAAAATTAACGAATTAAATGCTCTTGTCTGCACAGAAAAAATAGATATTATTGCACTTACCGAAACGTGGATGAATGTAGAAAATAGAGAACTATTAGCTGAATATCAAATATATGGATTTAAACTATTTCACACAGATAGATATATTAGACGAGGAGGTGGAGTAGCCATATATGTTAGGGACAATTTGAAATGTAGTCTCAAAGAGGGAATCAAAACAGAGCCACACACAGAAACTATTTGGATTGAATTAAACGAAAAAGCTAATAATATTATAATAGGAGTAATATATAGGCCACCAAATTTAGACAGAATGGAAGCAAAGCATCTATGGGATGAAATATCTAGAGCATCTAGATCTAACAGTATTTATGTCATGGGTGACTTTAATTTTAGCGGAATAAACTGGTTGAACAAAACAGGGAATAGTGAAGCAGAAGATTTTCTAGAATTAATTGACGATTGCTTTCTTACGCAACACATTAAGGAACCAACACGGGAAAATAATATTTTAGATTTAGTGTTAACTAACAGGGAAACGCAAATTAATGACATCGAAATAGGGAGTGAGCTAGGGAGCAGTGATCACAAAGAAATCAGATTTAGCATAGAATGGAATAGACCAGTAGGAGAAAATTCTGTTAAAGTGCCAGATTTTCGAAAAGCTGATTTTAATAGCCTAAGAAATTTTTTGGGTCAAATTGATTGGAAAGTCTTGGGTATGGGGTGTGGGCCGGTCTTGGAGCGAGACATGAACCCAGCGATAGGTGACTTAAATGGGGATTTCGATGTGGATTCAATATATAACTTATTTAAGAATATTCTAAACAAAGCACAGGAACGTAGTATACCATACAAATTGAATAGATCGAATACTAATGACCCAAAGTGGATAACAAAGAATTTGAAGAACCTTATAGGTAAAAAGAGAGCTTGGTACAAAAGGATTAAAAATGGGGAGGTCACTTTAGAACAGGAATTCGTACAACTGGTTAGAAATGTTAAAAAAGAGATAAGGAAAGCAAAAAGAAACTATGAAGTTCGCATAGCAGGGCAAGCAAAGACAAATCCTAAAGGGTTTTTTCAGTTATATCGTACTAAGACTAGGGAAAGGATAGGTCCATTAAAAACTGAGACAGGTCAAATAACAGATAGTGATGAAGAGATGAGTAGTATTTTTAATAAATATTTTGTATCTGTATTTACTAAAGAGGAACTTAACAATATGCCTTCAGCCGAACAAGTCTATGTGGGTGGGGACGAGGACAGGTTGACGAGTTTAGCAGTTACCAGGGAGGATGTTCTTAAACAAATAGTAAAACTCAAACCAAACAAATCCCCAGGGCCGGATGAAGTGTTTGCCAGGGTGCTTAAAGAATGCAAAGAGGAGCTTTGTGACCCACTGTCAACCATATTTAATAAATCAATAGAGTCAGGCAGAGTGCCAGAGTTTTGGAAAGTTGCTAATGTGATACCAGTTTTTAAGAAAGGAGATAGATCACTTGCGTCTAACTATCGACCAATTAGCCTAACGTCTATTGTGGGAAAGTTACTCGAATCTATAATAGCAAATAAAATTCGTCTTCATCTTGAAAAACATAAATTAATAATTGAGTCGCAACATGGTTTTATAAATGGCCGTTCATGTTTAACAAATTTGTTATCTTTTTATTCTAGCATTGTTGAGGCAGTTGATAGTGGTAAGGATTGCGATGTTGTATACCTTGACTTTAGCAAAGCTTTTGATACAGTGCCACATGAAAGACTGATTAAAAAAATAGAGTCTCATGGTATTGGGGGTGCTATATTAAGCTGGATTAGGGCATGGCTATACCAAAGGAAACAGAGAGTTAGTATAAATGGAATCAAGTCAGAGTGGGAAAATGTTGTAAGTGGAGTGCCTCAGGGCTCTGTCCTGGGACCTCTGTTGTTTATAATATATATAAATGATTTAGATTCAGGTTTGAGTAGCAACATTTGCAAATTTGCCGATGATACGAAAATCGGTAGGGAAATTAATTCGGAGGAGGACTCACTATCACTTCAAGTTGATCTAGATAGGGTTTTGAAATGGTCAAAGGATTGGCAGATGCAGTTTAATGCAGACAAATGTAAAGTTCTGAGGTTAGGTAATGATGATAGAGTTACAAGATACGAGCTAGATGGTGTTGTGATTGCGAAGTCGGATTGCGAAAGGGATCTGGGAGTTATGATTAGTAAGAATTTAAAACAAAAGGATCAATGCATAAATGTTCGTAATAAGGCAAATCGGACACTTGGATTTATTAATCGCAGCGTTAGTAACAAGACACCTGGTGTGGTTCTCAAGCTATATCTTGCTCTAGTTAGGCCCCATTTAGATTATGCAGTTCAGTTTTGGTCGCCATATTATAGAATGGATATAAATTCACTTGAACGTGTCCAGCGTAGGATGACTAAGTTAATTCCCCAAATTAGAAATCTTTCATATGAAGAAAGATTAACAAAGCTTAAGTTGCATTCACTGGAAAGGCGAAGAGTTAGGGGTGACATGATAGAGGTTTACAAGTGGATGAATGGACATAACCGGGGGGATATTAATAGGGTATTAAAAGTATCAACACAGGACAGAACACGAAACAATGGATATAAATTGGATAAGTTTAGATTTAGGAAAGACTTGGGTAAATACTGGTTCAGTAACAGGGTTGTTGATTTGTGGAACCAATTGCCGCGTAACATTGTGGAGGTGGGGTCCCTCGATTGTTTCAAGCACGGGTTGGACAAGTATATGAGTGGGATTGGGTGGTTATAGAATAGGAGCTGCCTCGTATGGGCCAATAGGCCTTCTGCAGTTACCTTTGTTCTTATGTTCTTATGTAAATAGTTCCGTGATTTGGGTGTTCATGGCAGGTCGCTCTATTCTTATGTGAATTGCCTCAAGAATTTGTAATCTTCTTGAATCTTGGGTTTTGTCTATTATGCAAGTATTCTTGTTCAACATTTCTCTTGTTAGAGTAATGTCATGGGCTTGTCTCATGTGATTCCTAGGGGCACCAGATTGAAGATGGCATGTCAAACGCCTCGTCAGCTTGGTCGACGTCATACCTATGTACTTACATTGAAGGTTACATCCTTCGTGGGGGCAAGTGTACATGTATACAACGCTTGACTGCTGTAGAGGGTTCTCCGTCGGCTTCGGGCTGTTTTTGATAAGGAGTTCGGAAGTCTTCTTGGTTTTGTAGAATATTATCAGGTTTATGTTTTGGTTAGGAGAAGTGCTTTTTACGGATTATTTCTTTCATTATTCTTTCCTCTTTTATATGTTCACTGTGCATGGTTGATTTGTAATATAATTTTATTGGGGGTGTTGTGGTTTCTGTTCTAGGTTCTGAATTATACCAACGGTCCAAGTGTCTTCTTATAGCAGCGTTTATTTCCGCGTTGCTATATCCGTTGTTCACCAATACCTGAGTTACTCTTTCAAACTCTCTACTCACGTTGCTCCATTCAGAGCAGTGGGTAAGCGCTCGACGAATATAAGCATTGAGAACACTGGCTTTGTATCTTTGGGGGCACTCACTTCTACCGTTCAGGCATAATCCTATGTTGGTGGGCTTGGTATATACGTTGGTGCTTAAAGAGGTTCCTGTTTTTGTTATTAGTACATCCAAGAATGGCAGACTGTTATTTTCACTATTTTCATGTGTAAATCGGAGTACTGACTCTCTCTCTAGGTGTCTTTTTAGGTCAATTAGTTCATCTGAGTCTTTTACTATTACGAATATGTCATCTACATAACGGCAGTATACAGTTGGTTTTTGTCTGCTACTGAAGACCCTATCTTCGATGGTTCCCATATAAAAATTAGCAAATAAAACTCCTAAGGGGGAGCCCATTGCTACTCCGTCTATTTGTAAATACATGTCTCCTTGTGGACTGATGAAAGGGGCTTCCTTTGTACATGCTTCGAGAAGACTTTTCAAGTGTGGCTCAGGTATGTCTAATTTGGGGGTGCTCTCGTCTCTGTATACTCTGTCCAGTATCATTCCTATGGTTGTGTCGACTGGGACGTTGGTAAAAAGGGATTCAACGTCCAGGGAAGCGATGATTCCATCGGGCTGGGTAGATTTGATCAATTCTAGGAAATCTGCTGATGATTGTAGACTAAACTTACTTGGAGTGTATGGAGTTAGGAGTTCATTGAGTTTCTTTGCCAGGTGAGAGGTTGTGTTAACCGGAGCTCCTGAGTGTTGTTATATTATCATAGCAATATGGAAGTTGTAGTGAAGGACCTGGTGACTCTAGTGGGTGCCCTGAGGACAGAGTTGGACTCTCTGCGGGAGGAGGTGCGTCAGCTTTAAAAACAACGAGAAGTAACGAAGGAGGAGACCAGCAGTAAAGGGACCTCGTCTTGGAGAGTTGCGAAAGACAGGGGCCTTAAGAAGACTTTGATAAAGCCGCCTTCAAACGCCATAGCAACTTGAAATTCATTTGACGTTTTGGAGGACGAGTGCTGTGGAGAGACTGTGGATCGCGCAAAAGGGAAAGCAACGAAGAGAAAGGAAGCGCAGGCCCCTCAGAAAGTAAAGGAAGTACCTAAGCAAACATTAGTTGTGGGAGATTCCCAGATAAGGTATTTGGATAGAACGTTTTGTGCTAGAGATAGGGGGAACAGGTTAAGGGTTTGCTATCCCGGAGCTGGCATTGGTGATATTATAAACAACATGAATGATATTATGGCTGGTAATGGGAACAATCCCATTATTTGCATTAGCGTGGGAGGAAATGATGTTGGTCGAGTCAGGAGTGAGGAACTGATTCAGAGGTATAAAACAGCCATAGAGTTATTTAGGAGCAAGGGAGGAATCCCGATCATATGTGGCATTCTTCCAAGAAAGGGAGTGGGAAATGAATGGATATCGAGGGCACTTGGTGTCAATTGCCGGCTGGAAAGATATTGCAAATCAAATGCAATATCTTTCATAGACAACTGGGAACACTTCTATGGAAGAAATGAAATGTATGCTCGTGATGGGGTGCATCTATCGAGAGCTGGGGTTGTTGCTGTTGCGAACTCGCTAGAAGAAGTGGTTAGAGGTGTTTGTTTGGGTTTAAACTGTTAGTAGATAGAGGTATGGGAATTGATTTGGAGGAAGGAGGTAATAAAAGTATGTGTTTGTGGGAGAAAGGAATTGGCAAAACGATCAGGGAAAGAGAAGGTCCGCAAAATAACAATTCACTTAGGGTATATTACACTAACAGTAGAAGTCTAAGAAATAAAATTAACGAATTAAATGCTCTTGTCTGCACAGAAAAAATAGATATTATTGCACTTACCGAAACGTGGATGAATGTAGAAAATAGAGAACTATTAGCTGAATATCAAATATATGGATTTAAACTATTTCACACAGATAGATATATTAGACGAGGAGGTGGAGTAGCCATATATGTTAGGGACAATTTGAAATGTAGTCTCAAAGAGGGAATCAAAACAGAGCCACACACAGAAACTATTTGGATTGAATTAAACGAAAAAGCTAATAATATTATAATAGGAGTAATATATAGGCCACCAAATTTAGACAGAATGGAAGCAAAGCATCTATGGGATGAAATATCTAGAGCATCTAGATCTAACAGTATTTATGTCATGGGTGACTTTAATTTTAGCGGAATAAACTGGTTGAACAAAACAGGGAATAGTGAAGCAGAAGATTTTCTAGAATTAATTGACGATTGCTTTCTTACGCAACACATTAAGGAACCAACACGGGAAAATAATATTTTAGATTTAGTGTTAACTAACAGGGAAACGCAAATTAATGACATTGAAATAGGGAGTGAGCTAGGGAGCAGTGATCACAAAGAAATCAGATTTAGCATAGAATGGAATAGACCAGTAGGAGAAAATTCTGTTAAAGTGCCAGATTTTCGAAAAGCTGATTTTAATAGCCTAAGAAATTTTTTGGGTCAAATTGATTGGAAAGGCTTGGGTATGGGGTGTGGGCCGGTCTTGGAGCGAGACATGAACCCAGCGATAGGTGACTTAAATGGGGATTTCGATGTGGATTCAATATATAACTTATTTAAGAATATTCTAAACAAAGCACAGGAACGTAGTATACCATACAAATTGAATAGATCGTATACTAATGACCCAAAGTGGATAACAAAGAATTTGAAGAACCTTATAGGTAAAAAGAGAGCTTGGTACAAAAGGATTAAAAATGGGGAGGTCACTTTAGAACAGGAATTCGTACAACTGGTTAGAAATGTTAAAAAAGAGATAAGGAAAGCAAAAAGAAACTATGAAGTTCGCATAGACGGGCAAGCAAAGACAAATCCTAAAGGGTTTTTTTCAGTTATATCGTACTAAGACTAGGGAAAGGATAGGTCCATTAAAAACTGAGACAGGTCAAATAACAGATAGTGATGAAGAGATGAGTAGTATTTTTAATAAATATTTTGTATCTGTATTTACTAAAGAGGAACTTAACAATATGCCTTCAGCCGAACAAGTCTATGTGGGTGGGGACGAGGACAGGTTGACGAGTTTAGCAGTTACCAGGGAGGATGTTCTTAAACAAATAGTAAAACTCAAACCAAACAAATCCCCAGGGCCGGATGAAGTGTTTGCTAGGGTGCTTAAAGAATGCAAAGAGGAGCTTTGTGACCCACTGTCAACCATATTTAATAAATCAATAGAGTCAGGCAGAGTGCCAGAGTTTTGGAAAGTTGCTAATGTGATACCAGTTTTTAAGAAAGGAGATAGATCACTTGCGTCTAACTATCGACCAATTAGCCTAACGTCTATTGTGGGAAAGTTACTCGAATCTATAATAGCAAATAAAATTCGTCTTCATCTTGAAAAACATAAATTAATAATTGAGTCGCAACATGGTTTTATAAATGGCCGTTCATGTTTAACAAATTTGTTATCTTTTTATTCTAGCATTGTTGAGGCAGTTGATAGTGGTAAGGATTGCGATGTTGTATACCTTGACTTTAGCAAAGCTTTTGATACAGTGCCACATGAAAGACTGATTAAAAAAAATAGAGTCTCATGGTATTGGGGGTGCTATATTAAGCTGGATTAGGGCATGGCTATACCAAAGGAAACAGAGAGTTAGTATAAATGGAATCAAGTCAGAGTGGGAAAATGTTGTAAGTGGAGTGCCTCAAGGCTCTGTCCTGGGACCTCTGTTGTTTATAATATATATAAATGATTTAGATTCAGGTTTGAGTAGCAACATTTGCAAATTTGCCGATGATACGAAAATCGGTAGGGAAATTAATTCGGAGGAGGACTCACTATCACTTCAAGTTGATCTAGATAGGGTTTTGAAATGGTCAAAGGATTGGCAGATGCAGTTTAATGCTGATAAATGTAAAGTTCTGAGGTTAGGTAATGATGATAGAGTTACAAGATACGAGCTAGATGGTGTTGTGATTGCGAAGTCGGATTGCGAAAGGGATCTGGGAGTTATGATTAGTAAGAATTTAAAACAAAAGGATCAATGCATAAATGTTCGTAATAAGGCAAATCGGACACTTGGATTTATTAATCGCAGCGTTAGTAACAAGACACCTGGTGTGGTTCTCAAGCTATATCTTGCTCTAGTTAGGCCCCATTTAGATTATGCAGTTCAGTTTTGGTCGCCATATTATAGAATGGATATAAATTCACTTGAACGTGTCCAGCGTAGGATGACTAAGTTAATTCCCCAAATTAGAAATCTTTCATATGAAGAAAGATTAACAAAGCTTAAGTTGCATTCACTGGAAAGGCGAAGAGTTAGGGGTGACATGATAGAGGTTTACAAGTGGATGAATGGACATAACCGGGGGGATATTAATAGGGTATTAAAAGTATCAACACAGGACAGAACACGAAACAATGGATATAAATTGGATAAGTTTAGATTTAGGAAAGACTTGGGTAAATACTGGTTCAGTAACAGGGTTGTTGATTTGTGGAACCAATTGCCGCGTAACATTGTGGAGGTGGGGTCTCTCGATTGTTTCAAGCACGGGTTGGACAAGTATATGAGTGGGATTGGGTGGTTATAGAATAGGAGCTGCCTCGTACGGGCCAATAGGCCTTCTGCAGTTACCTTTGTTCTTATGTTCTTATGTTCTTATGATAAGTTGGGGTTGGTATTTGGCTGATTATAGGGCGTAGTGGGTTACCTGGTTTATGCGTCTTAACATTGCCGTAGGCATATCCTAAGCCATAGTCGCCTTGAAGTTTATTGAAATGCACACTACCTTTCTTTGCGTTGATTGCTGTAATTGTTTTGTTTACTTTCCGCTTAAGGTCTTCTACGGGGTTCCTCGTGATTCGTTGAAATTTGGAGTCGTCACTTAGGATGTCGCTAAGGCTAAACAGCCTGAAGCCGACGGAGAACCCTCTACAGCAGTCAAGCGTTGTATACATGTACACTTGCCCCCACGAAGGATGTAACCTTCAATGTAAGTACATAGGTATGACGTCGACCAAGCTGACGAGGCGTTTGACATGCCATCTTCAATCTGGTGCCCCTAGGAATCACATGAGACAAGCCCATGACATTACTCTAACAAGAGAAATGTTGAACAAGAATACTTGCATAATAGACAAAACCCAAGATTCAAGAAGATTACAAATTCTTGAGGCAATTCACATAAGAATAGAGCGACCTGCCATGAACACCCAAATCACGGAACTATTTACTCTACCCACCATGAGAGTAAGGACAAGACAAGAACATATCGATGCCAACACAGAAGACAATGTCCAACATAACAGGCCAATTACACCGGATTAATCTTTGTGTTTAGATAGGAGATGCCTCGAATGGGCCAATAAGCCTTCTGCAGCCCCTATGTTTATCCCTTATGTATCCCCCCGTGTTTTCACCTTCATTGTATTATCACCTGACCTAATGCGGGTATAAAATCAACTAGTATTGTAAAGATCTGTTCACTTGAGAATGAACCATGGAGGTTCGAAACGTCGTGCAAATTATACAAATAAGTGTAATACACTCTATAGTAATTCACTTCTTTTCTTCACCTTAAAAGTACGAAAATGAGTTTTGGAGAACTCCTATTTCAATTAAGCCCTGATGCTAAGAAAATAGTTAGAGGGATAGAAGCCCTAAACCAGAAAATAATAAATACAGAATATGCTGTCATATTCAATGAAACATATATATATATATATATATATATATATATATATATATATATATATATATATATATATATGTCGTACCTAGTAGCCAGAACTCACTTCTCAGCCTACTATGCAAGGCCAAATTTGCCTAGTAAGCCAAGTTTTCATGAATTATTTGTTTTTCGACTACCTAACCTACCTAACCTAACCTAACCTAACTTTTTCGGCTACCTAACCAAACCTAACCTATAAAGATAGGTTAGGTTAGGTTAGGTAGGGTTGGTTAGGTTCGGTCATATATCTACGTTAATTTTAACTCCAATAAAAAAAAATTGACCTCATACATAATGAAATGGGTAGCTTTATCATTTCATAAGAAAAAAATTAGAAAAAATATATTAATTCAGGAAAACTTGGCTTATTAGGCAAATCGGGCCTTGAATAGTAGGCCAAAAAGTGAGTTCTGGCTACTAGGTACGACATATATATATATATATATATATATATATATATATATATATATAACTGAAAACTTACAACCCAGTAATGACTCGAACCCATACTGCCAGGAACAACGCAGCTGGTATGTACAGGACGCCTTAATCCACTTGACCATCACGACTGAACAAAAACTGATATTAGCCGAGGCTATTTAGCCCATCAGCCTGCTGGCACTCTGATGGTAATCTTTGGCATAGCATTTTATCAAATCACCTCATTCAGTTGCCGTTGCTGGCTCGGCAACGCATATGCGTTGCCGAGCCACAGCAACCTTCCCTGTCCCACTGTCCTCTCCACCATTACCCTCCTTCACCCGTCTCCTCGACCTCCAAACCATTTCCCACTCCACCGTCCCCTCGGCCCTCCCCCCCAATTCCTCACTCCACCGTCCCCTCCCCCATTCCCCACTCCACCATCCCTCTTCCCTCCCGCCATCCCCCACTCCCATTTCCCCTTGTCCGCCCCACCATTCTCAATTCCCACATCCCCTCGTCCCCACTATTCCAAGTTCCCCCGTCTCCTCGTCCTTCCCCACCATTACCCCCTCCCTTGTCCCCTCGTCCTCCCCACCGTCTCTCACTTCCGTCCCCTCGTCATGCCCACCATTCCCTACTCCTTCGTCCGATGCCATCCCAAATGGTCTGATGTTCCCATCAGAAAATTGGGATGATCAATATATACAAGTTACCTGATGTTTCCATCACTGAAATATAAAAAAACTGTTAAAAAATGAAATGAAAATATGAGAAAATATAAAAAAATAAACTATACTCATGAAATGAACGGTTTGGTAAACAACAC
Organism: Procambarus clarkii; assembly: GCF_040958095.1. Taxonomy (NCBI): domain Eukaryota; kingdom Metazoa; phylum Arthropoda; class Malacostraca; order Decapoda; family Cambaridae; genus Procambarus; species Procambarus clarkii. Next base: position 6,952,409 of record NC_091216.1, read on the forward strand.
AGCTCAATGCCAATGTAATTCACACAAAATAATTAAATCAAAATGAAAATAAAACAAAATCTATGAAAATTCAATTTATCAAAGCAATCAGAAACATTGAAATGGAATTATAACATAATTAGTATAGATTGTGTGATCCTCTTACATGCAACAGGTGATGCTGTTTTTCAAGCAAAAGCATAGTTTTACCTGTCACAGGTGTGGCATCTATACTTATACTTACGAAATGAACGGTATGGTAAACAACACAGCTCAATTCCAACACAATGTCAAACATAATAATTAAATAAAAAATAAAATAAATCGATATCTATAAAAATAACATTTATCAATGCAATGGGAAACATTGAAATGGAATTCGTGACAAATTTAGTATAGCGTGCATGTTACTATTATGTGCAACAGATGGCGCTGTTTCTCAAAAACGCATGTTTTTACCTGTCACAGGGGTGGCATCTATATGGTAGTTATGTAAAAAGACGCAACTATTAGAATACAAGGTTGTGTCCAAATTTTAAACCAATCGGTTAAAAATTTTCATAGATTACAGCGTGTGTTGCTCTTACGTCCAACAGATGGCGCCGTTTAAAAAAAACTAGTTTTTTTCCTGTCACAGGGGAGGCATGTATATAGTAGATTTACAAAAAAAAAGCGCCTATTCGAATGCAACGTTGTGTCAAAATTTAAAAGCAATCGGTAAAGAGGTTTCGAAGATTTCCCCTCACATGAAAAACACATGGGAAAACTTAGTTTTTCAGAAAAAGCATGTTTTTTTTTACCATCACAGACGTAACATCTATATAGTATGTATATAAAAATCTGCTCGCATGCGAATGGAGCGTTATGTGAAAACTTCAGAGCAATCGGTGAAGAAATTTCGGAGATTAGCGATTATGCACAAACAAACATTTCCATTTATACATACATACATATATATATATATATATATATATATATATATATATATATATATATATATATATATATATATATATAATATATATATATATATAATTTTTTTTTTTTTTTTTTTTTTTTTTTTTTTTTTTTTTTTTTTTTTTTTTTTTTTTTTTTTTTTTTTTTTTTTTTAACAATATAGGGAAGGGAGTACCACCTCTAGCTGGAAGAAGGGGGACCCATAGCCTCGGAGGAAACCACGCATAACGCATTAGAGGGAATGTTTAGATCCCCTCCAATACAGTTTCTGTGTGCTTTTCTCCTACCACCCCCTTCCTTAAATATTTTTTGTGCTTTATTATGCATTTGATGGTTACAAGATATACATGGGTTGATACAAAAATAATAATGCAAAAATGTGCTTAAAGGTTATGGATCTCTTGAAAAACACAACAATGGGAAACATTGATGAATGTCACAGACGGGTTCGATCATTGTTGCAAGTCAAACACTTCTTCGAATTCCTCTGAAGTTGGACTAGTGCCCAAGACGCAACAGGCATTTCCCCTCTGAATCGCAACACTGAGGCGCTGGAACAAGAAACTTTTTGCTCTCTGGTCTTTTGTAGCGCTGATCAATTTGTCCCCCAATTCCTTCAGGAACTTCAATGCACATTTTCCCCACGAACCGAGGGTCTCCGAGCCGATCGGAACAAAGCTGTAGCAGTGTGCTAGACCTCTGTATTTAATAATTTTCTGCGATTCCCTGAAAGAAGCAGCACCACCGCTTTCACTGTGTGCTGTAGTGGAGGTAGGTACTGGCCAGTGTGGCAGCGCACGTGTAGTCCCATACTACTTGCTTACCATCCTTCCAAGGTAGCAAGGTAACCCCATCAGGGCGCTTCTGAGGGTCGTTAGGTCAGGATAAGTGTGGTTCTCTTTGTGCCGGGCAGCGGGCTGTGGCGAGGCTCCTCTTGATGATGTCGTTGACTTCTTCATGTCTTGCAATTTTACCCTGTGATTTACGACATACCAGACCATGACGACCATATTGGTCTGCCATCGCAGTTCCGCAGATGCACCTATGTTCGGTGAGGATGGGGGCGGCAAGGCGAAGGGCAACTCCAATGCGGAGAGCGTCATGACTGAGGCGAGTTCCCTAGGGCTGCATTGGGCACAGCAAATAAAAAATCCCCGGCGTGGGGTGCTGTTACCGCTAGGAGGCGGGCTTTGTTTTCAGCATCAGCGTTGTCAATCATTGCTGTGACAGTCTTTTCCATTATGGGGCTATCCCAGTGGGCCTGCTTGTGGTCTTTTGGGACTTGTGGTCGGGGTTGAGGGTGTGCAATGGTGTCCCATTGTCTGGCTGCTTCGATGAACGTTTGATCATGAGTTCCCGCTGTCTCTCTCATACGCTCTGGTAGGATCTGCCCTACCAATTCGTTGGCTGCTGTACATGAGGATAAGAATGCTGGAAGTGCTACCTCAGTTGCCTTTCGTATGCCTATCCCTCCAAATCTCACTGGTAGTGTTGCTTGGTCCCACTGACTGTCATCTAAATCTAGGTTGAGCGCCTTCCTGAATATTGACCTGAGGAGCTCATCATATTGATTTAGAAGTGGGTTGCCAAACGTTGGTGCACACCTTAAGAAGTATGTTAGCCTGGGCAAGGTAAGGCACTTTGTGAGAAGGTAGAGGGCATCGTGGGAGTCCAAGTCCCCAATTCTCTCTTCCATCCTCTTTAGGTCTCTAAACTTTTCGTCAAGGACTGCAGCAATGGCATTGTGGCCCAGAGGTGCTCCGAGTAGTGTGCTGTCGGTAGGTTTAACGACTGAGGCTTCCGGTAGAACTGATTTCACTGCTCTAATGATTACTTCACTAGATGCAATAATTTCGCACTTGGAGGGGCTAAGAACGAGACCCATGGACTCCCCCCGTGTCTTCACCAGCTGTAAGTCTTCTAGCAGGGAAACTTGTGTGCCTGCCAGAGTGCCATCATCCAGGAACCAGATGTTGAGCTCGCTGGACAGTCTGGTTGTAATTTCTCGAACCGCTATGCAAAAGAGGAACGGTGCAAGTGGGTCACCCTGTTGAATTCCCTCTGCTGAGGTGACTTCATGTTTGCCAAACAGGAGGGTTGAGTCTTTGCTGTAGCCTGCTGACACAAACGGGAGAATGTATATATATATATATATATATATATATATATATATATATATATATATATATATATATATATATATATATATATATATATATATATATATATATATATATATATATATATATATATATATATATATATATGCATATATATATATATATATATATATATATATATATATATATATATATGCATATATATATATATATATATATATATGCATATATATATATATATATATATATATGCAGAATAACCACATATGAAAAATAGAAAATGCTTAACGCGTTTTCGGCTAATTCGCCTTCATCAGAGCAAAGTAGAATGAGGATAAGATTGCTGATCAGACCTTTATATCCGCCTGGGCAGATCACCTGACCACCAAAAATAAGTGGAGGAAAGGAATTATAAGAAAGAAGGTAATTGCAGAAGGCCTATTGGCCCATACAAGGCAGCTCCTATTAATATCTCCAAGTGCCATACGTGTTTAAATGATTGCTATATTGTTTTGACGTGCTATATTGAGGCTTAAATAGGGATCCAACTTGTACATACCGGGGCTCACATTAAGGCTGTTGTTACAATGTTTGATCAGAGCAGACTCGATCACGTTTCGTTCAACAAAATCCAAGTTTTCATGAATTAATATATTTTCTCATTTTTTTTCTTATGAAATGATAAAGCTACCCATTTCAATATGTATGAGGTCAATTTATTTTATTGGAGTTAAAATTAACGCAGATATATGACCGAACCTAACCAACCCTACCTAACCTAACCTATCTTTATAGGCTAGGTTAGGTTAGGTAGCCAAAAAAGTTAGGTTAGGTTAGGTTAGTTAGGTTAGGTTGTCGAAAAAACATAAATTCATGAAAACTTGGCTTATTAGGCAAATCGGGCCCTGCATAGTAGGCTGAGAAGTGCGTTCTGGCTACTAGGTACGACATATATATATATATATATATATATATATATATGTCGTACCTAATAGCCAGAACGCACTTCTCAGCCTACTATTCAAGGCCCGATTTGCCTAATAAGCCAAGTTTTCATGAATTAATGTTTTTTCGTCTACCTAACCTACCTAACCTAACCTAACCTAGCTTTTTTTGGCTACCTAACCTAACCTTACCTATAAATATAGGTTAGGTTAGGTTAGGTAGGGTTGGTTAGGTTCGGTCATATATCTACGTTAATTTTAACTCCAATAAAAAAAATTGACCTCATACATAGAGAAAAGGGTTGCTTTATCATTTCATAAGAAAAAAATTATAGTAAATATATTAATTCAGGAAAACTTGGCTTATTAGGCAAATCGGGCCTTGAATAGTAGGCTGAGAAGTGAGTTCTGGCTACTAGGTACGACATATATATATATATATATATATATATATATATATATATATATATATGTCGTACCTAGTAGCCAGAACGCACTTCTCAGCCTACTATGCAAGGCCCGATTTGCCTAATAAGCCAAGTTTTCATGAAATAATTGTTTTTCGACTACCTAACCTACCTAACCTAACTTTTTCGGCTACCTAACTGAACCTAATCTATAGAGATAGGTTAGGTTAGGTTAGGTAGGTTTGGTTAGGTTCGGTCATATATCTACGTTAATTTGAATTCCAATAACAAAAAATTTACCTCATCCATAATGAAATGGGTAGCTTTATCATTTCATAAGAAAAAAATTAGAGAAAATATATTTTTTCACGAAAACTTGGCTTATTAGGCAAATCGGGCCTTGCATAGTAGGCTCAGAAGTGCGTTCTGGCTACTAGGTACGACATATATATATATATATATATATATATATATATATATATATATATATATATTGGTGTATACTGGCAGCAGGTTTTCTTTCAAACATGTTTCATTGAATATGACCGCATATTCTGTATTTATTATTTTCTGGTTTAGGGCTTCTATCCCTCTAACTATTTTCTTAGCATCAGGGCTTAATTGGAATAGGAGTTCTCCAAAACTCATTTTCGTACTTTTAAGGTGAAGAAAAGAAGTGATTTACTATAGAGTGTATTACACTTATTTGTATAATTTGCACGACGTTTCGAACCTCCATGGTTCATTCTCAAGTGAACAGATCTTACAATACTAGTTGATTTTATACCCGCATTAGGTCAGGTGATAATACAATGAAGGTGAAAACATGGGGGGGATACATAAGGGATAAACATAGGGGCTGCAGAAGGCTTATTGGCCCATACGAGGCATCTCCTATCTAAACACAAAGATTAATCCAGTGTAATTGGCCTGTTATGTTGGACATTGTCTTCTGTGTTGGCATCGATATGTTCTTGTCTTGTCCTTACTCTCATGGTAGGTAGAGTAAATAGTTCCGTGATTTGGGTGTTCATGGTAGGTCGCTCTATTCTTATGTGAATTGCCTCAAGAATTTGTAATCTTCTTGAATCTTGGGTTTTGTCTATTATGCAAGATATATATATATATATATATATATATATATATATATATATATATATATATATATATATATATATATATATATATATATGTATATATATATATATATATGTATATATATATATATGTATATATATATATATATATATATATATATATATATATATATATATATATATATATATATATATATATATATATATATATATATATATAATATATTAGTATATTTTGGTAGCAGTCTTTCCTGTAGACATATATTATTAAATATGACCGAAAAAGTAAGATTAATAATTCTAACACGAATTTTGACGATCTTTCGTACGTTTCTTTTCACTGTTGGTGGTAATTCAAAAATCAATTCTCCAAAATTCATTTTTATTTCTAGTCTGACGCGACACTTGAGCGCGTTTCGTAAAACTTTTTTACGAAAGACTTTACATTTTACAAAGACTTTACATTTTCAAAGACTTTAGCTTACACATACACAACTGAATAGAACTTACACAACGTCGATTTGTTTATATCTACATTTGAGTGAGGTGGATGGGGTGAGGTGGTATTATAGGGTATTAAATTCCTAAACACAAGACAGAACACGAAACAATGGGTATTGAATGGAAGTGATTTGTAGAAAGCCTATTGGTCCATATTTCTTGATGCTTCTATATTGGAGCGGAGTCTTGAGGTGGGTAGAATATAGTTGTGCATTAATTGGTTGTTGATTGCTGGTGTTGACTTCTTGATGTGTAGAGCCTCGCAGACGTCAAGTCGCCTGCTATCGCTGTATCTATCGATGATTTCTGTGTTGTTTACTAGGATTTCTCTGGCGATGGTTTGGTTGTGGGAAGAGATTATATGTTCCTTAATGGAGCCCTGTTGCTTATGCATCGTTAAACGCCTAGAAAGAGATGTTGTTGTCTTGCCTATATACTGGTTTTTTTGGAGCTTACAGTCCCCAAGAGGGCATTTGAAGGCATAGATGACGTTGGTCTCTTTTAAAGCGTTCTGCTTTGTGTCTGGAGAGTTTCTCATGAGTAGGTTGGCCGTTTTTCTGGTTTTATAGTAAATCGTCAGTTGTATCCTCTGATTTTTGTCTGTAGGGATAACGTTGTTAATAGAAACGTTATCCCTACAGACAAAAATCAGAGGATACAACTGACGATTTACTATAAAACCAGAAAATATATATATATTTAATATATATATATATATATATATATATATATATATATATATATATATATATATATATATATATATATATATATATATATATATATATATATATATATATATATATATATATGTCGTACCTAGTAGCCAGAACGCACTTCTCAGCCTACTATGCAAGGCCCGATTTGCCTAATAAGCCAAGTTTTCCTGAATTGATATATTTTCTCTAATTTTTTTCTTATGAAATGATAAAGCTACCCATTTCATTATGTATGAGGTCAATTTTTTTTTATTGGAGTTAAAATTAACGTAGATATATGACCGAACCTAACCAACCCTACCTAACCTAACCTAACCTATCTTTATAGGTTAGGTTAGGTTAGGTAGCCGAAAAAGTTAGGTAAGGTTAGGTTAGGTAGTCGAAAAACAATTAATTCATGAAAACTTGGCTTATTAGGCAAATCGGGCCTTGCATAGTATTCCAAAAAGTGAGTTCTGGCTACTAGGTACGACATATATATATATATATATATATATATATATATATATATATATATATATATATATATATATATATATATATATATATATGTCGTACCTAATAGCCAGAACGCACTTCTCAGCCTACTATTCAAGGCCCGATTTGCCTAATAAGCCAAGTTTTCATGAATTAATGTTTTTTCGACTACCTAACCTACCTAACCTAACCTAACCTAACTTTTTCGGCTACCTAACCCAACCTAACCTATAGAGATAGGTTAGGCTAGGTTAGGTAGGGTTGGTTAGGTTCGGTCATATATCTACGTTAATTTTAACTCGAATAAAATAAAATTGACCTCATACGTAAGGAAATGGGTAGCTTTATCATTTCATGAGAAAAAAATTAGAGAAAATATATAAATTCATGAAAACTTGGCTTATTAGGCAAATCGGGCCTTGCATAGTAGGCTGAGAAGTGCGTTCTGGCTACTAGGTACGACATATATATATATATATATATATATATATATATATATATATATATATATATATATATGTCGTACCTAGTAGCCAGAACGCACTTCTCTGCCTACTATGCAAGGCCCGATTTGCCTAATAAGGTAAGTTTTCATGAATTAATTATTTTTCGACTACCTAACCTACCTAACTTAACCTAACCTAACTTTTTCGGCTACCTAACCTAACCTAACCTATAAAGATAGGTTAGGTTAGGTTAGGTAGGGTTGGTTAGGTTCGGTCATATATCTACGTTAATTTTAAATCCAATTAAAAAAAATTGACCTGATACATAATGAATTGGGTAGCTTTATCATTTCATAAGAAAAAAATTAGAGAAAATATATTATTTCAGGAAAACTTGGCTTATTAGGCAAATCGGGCCTTGCATAGTAGGCTGAGAAGTGCATTCTGGCTATTAGGTACGACATATATATAATATATATATATATATATATATATATATATATATATATATGTCGTACCTAGTAGCCAGAACGCACTTCTCAGCCTACTATGCAAGGCCCGATTTGCCTAATAAGCCAAGTTTTCATGAATTAATTGTTTTTCGACAACCTAACCTACCTAACCTAACCTAACCTAACTTTTTCGGCTACCTAACCTAACCTAACCTATAAAGATAGGTTAGGTTAGGTTAGATAGGGTTGGTTAGGTTCGGTCATATATCTACGTTAATTTTAACTCCAATAAAAAAAATTGACCACATACATAATGAAATGGGTAGCTTTATCATTTCATAAGAAAAAAATTAGAGAAAATATATTAATTCAGGAAAACTTGGCTTATTAGGCAAATCGGGCCTTGCATAGTAGGCTGAGAAGTGCGTTCTGGCTACTAGGTACGACATATATATATATATATATATTTATATATATATATATATATATATATATATATATATATATATATATATATATATATATATATATATATATATATATATATATATATATGTCGTACCTAGTAGCCAGAACGCACTTCTCAGCCTACTATGCAAGGCCCAATTTGCCTAATAAGCCAAGTTTTCATGAATTAATTGTTTTTCGACTACCTAACCTACCTAACCTAACCTAACCTAACTTTTTCGTCTACCTAACCTAACCTAACCTATAAAGATAGGTTAGGTTAGGTTAGGTAGGGTTGGTTAGGTTCGGTCATATATCTATATTAATTTTAACTCCAATAAAAAAAAAATTGACCTCATACATAATGAAATGGGTAGCTTTATCATTTCATAAGAAAAAGCTATAAAAAATATATTAATTCATGAAAACTTGGCTTATTAGGCAAATCGGGCCTTGCATAGTAGACCGAGAAGTGCGTTCTGGCTACTAGGTACGACATATATATATATATATATATATATATATATATATATATATATATATATATATATATATATATATATATATATATATATATATATATATATATATATATATATATATGTCGTACCTAGTAGCCAGAACTCACTTCTCAGCCTACTATTCAAGGCCCGATTTGCCTAATAAGCCAAGTTTTCCTGAATTAATATATTTACTAAAAAATTTTTCTTATGAAATGATAAAGCAACCCTTTTCACTATGTATGAGGTCAATTTTTTTTTATTGGAGTTAAAATTAACGTAGATATATGACCGAACCTAACCAACCCTACCTAACCTAACCTAACCTATATATATAGGTAAGGTTAGGTTAGGTAGCCAAAAAAAGCTAGGTTAGGTTAGGTTAGGTAGGTTAGGTAGACGAAAAAACATTAATTCATGAAAACTTGGCTTATTAGGCTAATCGGGCCTTGTATAGTAGGCTGAGAAGTGAGTTCTGGCTACTAGGTACGACATATATATATATATATATATATATATATATATATATATATATATATATATATATATATATATATATATATATATATATATATATGTCGTACCTCGTAGCCAGAACGCTCTTGTCAGCCTACTATGCAAGGCCCGATTTGCCTAGTAAGCCAAGTTTTCCTGAATTAATATACTTTCTCAATTTTTTTTTCATATGAAATGATAAAGCTACCCATTTCATTATGTATGAGGTCAATTTTTTTTTATTGGAGTTCAAATTAACGTAGATATATGAACGAACCTAACCAACCCTACCTAACCTAACCTAACCTACCTTTATAGGTTAGGTTAGGTTAGGTAGCCAAAAAAGGTAGGTTAGGTTACGTAGTCGAAAAACAATTAATTCATGAAAACTTGGCTTATTAGGCAAATCGGGCCTTGCATAATAGGCTGAGAAGTGCGTTCTGGCTATTAGGTACGACATATATATATATATATATATATATATATATATATATATATATATATATATATATATATATATATATATATATATATATATATATATATATATGGTATATATATATATATATATATATATATATATATATATATATATATATATATATATATATATATATAGGAGGTATATATATATATATATATATATACATATATATATATATATATATATATATATATATATATATATATATATATATATATATATAGGAGGTATATATATATATATATATATATATATATATATATATATGTGTGTATATATATATATATATATATATATATATATATATATATATATATATATATATATATATATATGTCGTACCTAATAGCCAGAACGCACTTCTCAGCCTACTATTCAAGGCCCGATTTGCCTAATAAGCCAAGTTTTCATGAATTAATGTTTTTTCGTCTACCTAACCTACCTAACCTAACCTAACCTAGCTTTTTTTGGCTACCTAACCTAACCTTACCTATAAATATAGGTTAGGTTAGGTTAGGTAGGGTTGGTTAGGTTCGGTCATATATCTACGTTAATTTTAACTCCAATAAAAAAAAATTGACCTCATACATAGAGAAAGGGGTTGCTTTATCATTTCATAAGAAAAAAATTATAGTAAATATATTAATTCAGGAAAACTTGGCTTATTAGGCAAATCGGGCCTTGAATAGTAGGCTGAGAAGTGAGTTCTGGCTACTAGGTACGACATATATATATATATATATATATATATATATATATATATATATATATATATATATTTTGGTAGCAGTCTTTCTTGTAGACATATATTATTAAATATGACTGAAAAAGTAAGATTAATAATTCTAACACGAATTTTCTCAATCTTTCGTACATTTCTTTTCACTGTTGGAGGTAAATCAAAAATCAATTCTCCAAAATTCATTTTTATTTCTAGTCTGACGCGACACGAGCGCGTTTCGTAAAACTTATTACATTTTCAAAGACTTTAGTTCACAAATACACAACTGAATAGAACTTACGCATCTCCGATTATATATCTACCTTTGAGTGAGGTGGAAGGGGTGATGTGGCATTAACACAAGACAGAACAAGATGTGGCATTAATAGGGTATTAATTTCATCAACACAAGACAGAACAAGATGGTATTAATAGGGTATTAATTTCATCAACACAAGACAGAACACGAAACAATGGATATTGAATAGAAGTGTTTGTAGAAAGCCTATTGGTCCATATTTCTTGATGCTTCTATATTGGAGCGGAGTCTTGAGGTGGGTAGAATATAGTTGTGCAATAATTGGCTGTTGATTGCTGGTGTTGACTTCTTGATGTGTAGTGCCTCGCAAACGTCAAGCCGCCTGCTATCGCTGTATCTATCGATGATTTCTGTGTTGTTTACTAGGATTTCTCTGGCGATGGTTTGGTTGTGGGAAGAAATTATATGTTCCTTAATGGAGCCCTGTTGCTTATGCATCGTTAAACGCCTAGAAAGAGATGTTGTCTTGCCTATATACTGGGTTTTTTGGAGCTTACAGTCCCCAAGAGGGCATTTGAAGGCATAGACGACGTTAGTCTCTTTTAAAGCGTTCTGTTTTGTGTCTGGAGAGTTTCTCATGAGTAGGCTGGCCGTTTTTCTGGTTTTATAGTAAATCGTCAGTTGTATCCTCTGATTTTTGTCTGTAGGGATAACTAGCCGACAGAGTGTATCGTGATCCAGCCTGTACTCCTCTTGACATACCAGAAAATATTCTGAGGAAACTACTCCAAGCTTGTACTAAAGAGGCACCCTTCTTGAGCCCGGATGGGCACATGTATAAGCAAGTAGATGGGGTCGCCATGGGTTCTCCCCTAGGTGTCCTGTTTGCAAACTTCTACATGAGTACCATCGAGCAGAAAGTCTTAGTCGACATGAACTTGAAACCGGCCATATACTGCAGGTATGTTGACGACATTTTTACACAGGTACCTGATGTCAGACATCTGCAGGAGCTGAAGGAGGCATTTGAGCAGAGTTCCGTGCTGCGTTTCACTTACGAGATGGAAAAGGATGGGAAGCTGCCCTTTCTAGATGTAACAGTCATGGAAAAGGGCGGAGGTTTCCACACTGCAGTCTAAACTAAGGAAACGAACATAGGAATGTGCCTAAATGCCAACAGCGACTGCCCAGACAGGTACAAGAGGAGTGTTGTTAACGCATATGTCGACCGTGCTCTCAGCCACAGCCAGAATGGAAGCAAGTCGACGAAGAACTCTGTAGGGTAAGGCAGGTCCTAGTCAATAACGGTTTCTCCAATGGTTTCGTCGAAGACATCATAAGAAGGAAAGTGAAAAGCCATGCAACCTCTGAAGAGACAACTAACACAACACCTATACCCCCTATTAGACTATTTTACAGGAACTTCTTTTCCACAGCTCATAAAACGGAGGAAAGGGTCCTGAAAGATATTGTTAATAGAAACGTTATCCTTACACACAAAAATCAGAGGATACAACTGACGATTTACTATAAAACCAGAAAAACGGCCAGCCTACTCATGAGAAACTCTCCAGACACAAAACAGAACGCTTTAAAAGAGACTAACGTCGTCTATGCCTTCAAATGCCCTCTTGGGGACTGTAAGCTCCTAAAAAAACAGTATATAGGCAAGACAACAACATCTCTTTCTAGGCGTTTAACGATGCATAAGCAACAGGGCTCCATTAAGGAACATATAATCTCTTCCCACAACCAAACCATCGCCAGAGAAATCCTAGTAAACAACACAGAAATCATCGATAGATACAGCGATAGCAGGCGGCTTGACGTTTGCGAGGCACTACACATCAAGAAGTCAACACCAGCAATCAACAGCCAATTATTGCACAACTATATTCTACCCACCTTAAGACTCCGCTCCAATATAGAAGCATCAAGAAATATGGACCAATAGGCTTTCTACAAACATTTCTATTCAATATCCATTGTTTCGTGTTCTGTCTTGTGTTGATGAAATTAATACCCTATTAATACCATCTTGTTCTGTCTTGTGTTGATGAAATTAATACCCTATTAATGCCACATCTTGTTCTGTCTTGTGTTAATGCCACATCACCCCTTCCACCTCACTCAAAGGTAGATATAAAATCGGAGATGCGTAAGTTCTATTCAGTTGTGTATTTGTGAACTAAAGTCTTTGAAAATGTAATAAGTTTTACGAAACGCGCTCGTGTCGCGTCAGACTAGAAATAAAAATGAATTTTGGAGAATTGATTTTTGATTTACCTCCAACAGTGAAAAGAAATGTACGAAAGATTGAGAAAATTCGTGTTAGAATTATTAATCTTACTTTTTCGGTCATATTTAATAATATATATATATATATATATATATATATATATATATATATATATATATATATATATATATATATATATATATATATATATATATATACCTAACGACATATATATATGTCGTACCTAGTAGCCAGAACTCACTTCTCAGCCTACTATGCAAGGCCCGATTTGCCTAATAAGCCAAGTTTTCATGAAATAATTGTTTTTCGCCAACCTAACCTACCTAACCTAACCTAACCTAACGTTTTCGGCTACCTAACCTAACCTAACCTATAAAGATAGGTTAGGTTAGGTTAGGTAGGGTTGGTTAGGTTCGGTCATATATCTACGTTAATTTGAACTCCAAAAAAAAAAAATTGACCTCATATATAATGAAATGGGTAGCTTTATCATTTCATAAGAAAAAAATTAGAGAAAATATATTAATTCAGGAAAACTTGGCTTATTAGGCAAATCGGGCCTTGCATAGTAGGCTGAGAAGTGCGTTCTGGCTACTAGGTACGACATATATATATATATATATATATATATATATATATATATACATATATATACATATATATATATACATATATATATACACACACATATATATATATATATATATATATATATATATATATATATATATATATATATATATATATATATATATATATATATGTCGTACCTAGTAGCCAGAACTCACTTCTCAGCCTACTATGCAAGGCCCGATTTGCCTAATAAGCCAAGTTTTCCTGAATTAATATATTTTCTCTAATTTTTTTCTTATGAAATGATAAAGCTACCCATTTCATTATGTATGAGGTCAATTTTTTTTATTGGAGTTAAAATTAACGTAGATATATGACTGAACCTAATCAACCCTACCTAACCTAACCTAACCTATCTTTATAGGTTAGGTTAGGTTTGGTAGCCGAAAAAGTTAGGTTAGGTAGGTTAGGTTGCCGAAAAACAATTAATTCATGAAAACTTGGCTTATTAGGCAAATCGGGCCTTGCATAGTAGGCTGAGAAGTGCGTTCTGGCTACTAGGTACGACATATATATATATATATATATATATATATATATATATATATATATATATATATATATATATTTATATATATATATATATATATATATATATATATATATATATATATATATATATATATATATATATATATATATATATATATATATATATATTGTGACGGTAATCTCCTTCAAGAGAGATTGAGCCTGCTCTTCCCTCCTAAGTACGTCCCTATAACAACAATAACAACTAATATAGAAGATATATCCAACAAGTACAACACCAAGGTTTGCCAGAGAGCAAACGTATTCAGCACCAGGAACACCTGCTCCACCTCCGCCACTCAAACCAGCGAACTACCTGTCCGTCGCCTGCACGTCGCTGATTGGCTGGTGCCGTCGCACCTGCTCCCTCCACCCGCCACACTATCTGATGTCTAGGCCACCACGACCTACAGCCCTCAGAATATCCCGTGCTTTCCACAAGTTAACACGTCTCATTGGTAGACTAAGCCCTGGCTTACGTGTACTAAGAGAGGTGGCAGCTTAAAGCCAATATTCCTGCACTCATATTTCTCCTTGTATATTATTCACTTGTATTAACGTAACTTTTCATTTTGCCAGTGATTATTCTTATTATTTTGTTTGATTGATTTTATGTTACAATTTTTATGTCCATTTCATTCATGTTTTGCTTTTCTAACGTAATTAAAATCTCATTGTTAAATTTACTTGTGTTTTGTGTGTCTTCCCATTACCTTACCACAGACGAAAGTTCCAGATTTTCTCTTTTTGTTTCTTTATGTGACGAGGCCATACCCCTAGCTTTTGAAACAGCCGAACACCAACGCGTTACCGTCACAATATATATATATATATATATATATATATATATATATATATATATATATATATATATATATATATATATATATATATATATATATATATATATATATAACTGAAAACTCACACCCCAGAAGTGACTCGAACCCATACTCCCACAACTGGTATGTACAGGGACGCCTTAATCTGCTTGACCATCACGACCGGACAAAAGGAAGTGATAGCCGAGGCTATATGAACCACTTCCCCGCCGGCACTCGGATGGTAATCTTGGGCATAGCATTTTATCAAATCACCTCATTCTTTGGGGCACACGTGAGGAACACAAATGCAAACAATTTGCAAACAAATTGTTTGCATTTGTGTTCCTCACGTGTGCCCCAAAGAATGAGGTGATTTGATAAAATGCTATGCCCAAGATTACCATCCGAGTGCCGGCGGGGAAGTGGTTCATATAGCCTCGGCTATCACTTCCTTTTGTCCGGTCGTGATGGTCAAGCGGATTAAGGCGTCCCTGTACATACCAGTTGTGGGAGTATGGGTTCGAGTCACTTCTGGGGTGTGAGTTTTCAGTTGTATATAGTCCTGGGGACCATTCAGGCTTGTTTGCATATATATATATATATATATATATATATATATATATATATATATATACATATTTGTATACATACACATATACATACATAAAAGCATACATACATACACACACATACACATATACATGTGTTACATACAATACACACAATAAACACACACACACACGCACGCGAGCACACACACACACACACACACACACACACACACACACACACACACACACACACAGAATTGAAAGGGAAGGTACTCCGTTGGATACAGGAGTACCTAAGTAACAGGAGACAACGAGTCAGTGTGAGGGGTGAGGTCTCAGATTGGCGAGATGTTACGAGTGGAGTACCGCAGGGGTCAGTCCTTGGACCTATACTGTTTCTGATATATGTAAATGATCTTCCAGATGGTATAGAATCGTTTCTCTCAATGTTTGCCGATGATGCAAAAATTATGAGGAGGATTGAAACTGAGGACGATAGTAGGAGGCTACAAGATGACCTAGACAGATTGAGTGAATGGTCCAACAAATGGCTGTTGAAGTAAATGCAAAGTAATGAAACTAGGTGGTGGAAATAGGAGGCCAAACACAGGATACAGTATAGGAGATGAAGTACTTAATGAAACTAACAGAGAGAAAGATCTAGGAGTTGATATCACACCAAACCTGTCTCCTGAAGCCCACATAAAAAGAATAACGTCTGCGGCATTTGCGAGGCTGGCTAACATCAGAACAGCGTTCAGGAACCTGTGTAAGGAATCATTCAGAATCTTGTACACCACATATGTAAGACCAATCGTGGAGTATGCGGCCCCAGCATGGAGCCCGTACCTTGTCAAGCACAAGACGAAGCTGGAAAAAGTCCAAAGGTATGCCACTAGACTAGTCCCAGAACTAAGAGGCATGAGTTACGAGGAAAGGCTGCGGGAAATGCACCTTACGACACTGGAAGACAGAAGAGTAAGGGGAGACATGATCACAACCTACAAAATCCTCAGAGGAATCGACCGGGTAAACAAGGATAAACTATTCAACACTGGTGGGACGCGAACAAGGGGACACAGGTGGAAACTGAGTACCCACATGAGCCACAGAGACGTTAGAAGGAACTTTTTCAGTGTCAGAGTAGTTAACGGATGGAATGCATTAGGCAGTGATGTGGTGGAGGCTGACTCCATACACAGTTTTAAATGTAGATATGATAGAGCCCAGTAGGCTCAGGAATCTGTACACCAGTTGATTGACAGTTGAGAGGCGGGACCAAAGAGCCAAAGCTCAATCCCGCAAGCACAAATAGGTGAGTACAAATTGGTGAGTACAGGTCAAGCGGGATGGTACGACAACAGAACATAGCTGGAGGAGAGGGACTGGATGAGTTACATATGGAGATGATTGCTAAGGCATGGAAGGAAATCAGTAGGGAATTGAAGGACCATATGGTTCATATCAAATTTTTGCACAACTTTGCATTCGGATAGGTACGTGTTTTTATATACCTACTATATAAATGCCTCACCTGTGACAGGAAAAACATGCGTTTTTTTTAAAACAGTGCCATCTGTTTAACGTAAGAGCAACATACACTGTAATCTTCGAAAGTTCTTCCCTGATTGCTTCGAAATTTTGACTCAACGTTGCATTCGAATATGCGCATGTTTTTATATACCTACTATATAGATGCAACACCTGTGACAGGTAAAAACATGTTTTTTTAAAACAGTGCCATCTGTTGCTCACTAGAGCAACATATGCTATACTAAATATGTTACGATTCCATTTCAATGTTTCTGATTGCATTGATAAATTGAAATTTCATCGATTTCGATTTATTTTCATTTTGATTTGATTATTTTGTGTGACATTGCCTTGGAACTGAGCTGTGTTGTTTTCCATACCGTTCATTTCATGGGTATAGTTTATTTTTTAATCTTTTCATTGTTTTTCATATGGTTTTTAACTGTTCTTATTTTTCAATAATGGGAACATGAGATCATATGATGTTCCCAATTTTCTGAAGGGAATACCAGATCATTTGAGAATGCATCAGACAAGGGAGTGGAAGAATGGTGGGGTGGACAAGGGGACGGGAGTAAGGACAACGTGGGGACAGGGGAGGGGGTAATGGTGGGGAGGACGAGGGGACGGGGGAGTTGGGGATGGTGGGGATGAGGGGATGGGCTAGTGGGAGAATGGTAGGGGGGAGGACTAGGGAATTACTGAGTGGGGAATGGTGGGGAGGACGAGGGCACGGTGGAATGGAGAATGGATGGGAGGACGAGAGGGCAGAGGAGTTGGGAATAGTTGAGAGGACGAGGGGACGGGGGAGGGGGAAATGGTTGGGAGGAATGGAGGAGAGGGGAAGGTTGCTGTGGCTCAGCAGCACACATGGGTAGCTGAACCACAGCAACGTGTGGCTGGGTACAGCTAGTTAAGTTAATAAAGATAAATACATTGGCGTAGTTTTTACAAATAAATTTCAGAAAATGGATAAATGAATACTTTGTAATAAATAATTTGTAAATAACAAAATAAATTTGTAAATACCTATATAATTTGTAAATAACTGAATATTTTGTAACTAAATAATTTGAAAACTAAATAATTTGAAAACTAAATAATTTGAAAACTAAATAATTTGTAATTAACTAAAAAAATTATGAATTGTAATAAATAAATTTATAAATACCTAAATAATTTGTAACTAAATAATTTGCAACTAAATAAATATGTAAATAGCTAAATATTTTGTAAATAACTAAATAATTTGTAACTAAACACTTTGCAGACTAAATAATTTGTAACTAAATAATATGCAAACTGAATAATTTGTAACTAAATAATTTGCAAACTAAATAATATGTAACTAAGTTTTTTGCTGTTGAAAATACATAACAACGTACAAGTTACTGAATGACAGAAAGAATTGTATATTTGGTTTAAGAAGCAAACAGATAACATGTAAGAGAATATGATGAACACAAAGCACATGCAGGGAAAATGAATTGATCTTGCAGAGAACAAGAAAACATAAAAAGAATATACATAGTATACGAAGAATAAACAAAGAACTTGTGTAGAACATGCTAAAAATGTAAAGAGAACACACAAATATGGAATGAATATGTTAAAAGTATAGATATGTTGTGTATTTACACTTAGGTATTGACAAAATAAAGTAAGAAGATTATTGGTAATAGTTGTTTTTTACAAGAAACATTACTCCACGAGGCTTCGTCTCATGGAACAGTTAGAAGCAGAACATTATAGAGTTATAGATGTAGAATGGGTAAAATGAGATATTTGAACATAAATTCAATTTCTTGAGGGGCAAAGTTGATAGAAGGATGGTATGCTTTTGGCAGATAGTGTGAGAGGAAGGAGTAGGGGTTGGGAGGGGAAAGATATGGGGGCGGAGAGCTGAGGGGTGATGGGGGTGGCGGATAATCGAGTGGATCGGCGATAGTGAGATGATTAGGGAGGAGGCGAGTGTGTGGCAGGAGGATATGGAGGGAGAGATAAAAGCATGTTATGACAGATTAACAATACCTGGGGTGTTTATTTACATTCTGTTATGATCCCAGGTAGCCGAAAAACGAGTCTCCCCTTTGAGAATTATTCTATCAGGCCTGAACTGACTAAAAGGCCAAAGAAATACAGACATGAAGATTCATATATAAAATAACTGGGTGAATTTGATAAACAATTTAAGAATATGGGCAGTGAGTCAGGATATAGATAAATGACTGGTTATGAGATGTGGAGAGTATGCTGGAGGGGTGAGGCTCGCTTGAGAAGAGCTTGAGCTACTTGAGCTGAAGAAATCGTGAGGGGAGGGCGTGCTACGTTTAGAGAGGAACCCCTGTTTGATATACTTTCAAGAGGAAGGAAGTGGACAGACGTCTCGACTGAGGAATAAGTTAGGAGGCGTGCCA
Source organism: Procambarus clarkii (assembly GCF_040958095.1). Lineage (NCBI taxonomy): Eukaryota > Metazoa > Arthropoda > Malacostraca > Decapoda > Cambaridae > Procambarus > Procambarus clarkii. The sequence goes on from NC_091216.1 coordinate 6,972,163, forward strand.
GCTCAAGTCAGGAATTGCAGAAGGTGTTGAGGGGACAGTTAGAGCGGTTCTGTAGGTAGCCTGAGACGCCCTGAGTGCCGCCGCCCCGTCAGAGAGCGCCCTGAAGGAAATCTTATTGTAGTTTGTCTGGGGAAGGAGTTGCTGAGAACTTCGAAGCCAGCAGAGAGGGAGTAGTTGATGAGACTCCAAGGCTGTTGAAGGAGTAGTGTACTCTGAGGAAGAGTAGCCCCATAGTGAAGAGTAGGACCTCGAGCTGTGAGGAGAAGCAATGAAGAGGAGTGTCACGTGCTTCCGTAATGTCAGTGGTGAAACACCAGTACTGTTCGAGGAAACTTCATGGTGTAGCAGCCAGGAGAGCTGTGGAGGACCCTGGTAGAAGTGGTGAAGCACCATTGTTGCTCAAGGAAGACTTCATGGTGTAGCAGCCTGGAAGAGCTGCAGAGGATCCTGGTAGATAAACCCAGAAGAACCTGAAGATCTTAGGGTAGTGAATTTCCAGATGTGGAAGAGAAGTTCTTATTGATTACTTGAAGGGAGTTGGTAGAGTGTCTGGTTGTTATTAGCGTGCAAGACGCAGTGAAAGGTGAGTGATTGGTTACCATTTTTGTGCAAAGGAGTACTTATACTGAAGTCAGTGATTGACTACCATTCTTGTGCCAAGGAATATTTATACTGAAGTATAGAGTTACAACCGTAGTCTGGATTACCTGCAGAGACATACATATGTGTTCTAGGACTGATAGGGTGATTGATTGATCACCCTATAATTGTTGTTTATCAAGGAATATGTATGTTGATGTTCATAGAATTATAGCCATAGGCCTGCAGATATTTATATGTTCCAAAGTTGATAGTGCCATATCATATTGTACTGCATGATTTACCCACTTGGTGAGGCTGATTGTGCAACATTGTCTTATAAGACTTGACCTACTTGATGAGGTTGGTAGTATTAGGTGGTGAGTCAAGAGTTAGGATTCCACTTGATAAGCAGATGATAGAGTCCTGGTGGTATTGGGGTGCAACTTGACTACAGTAGTATAGAGTGTTGAGTAGTAGTGTAAAGTGCGACTAGAGCGACACGCGCCAGCTACCAGGTGGCACTCAGGTGAGTGCCACCCGGCAGGTGGCGCGCGGGTGTCTAGTCGCACGGGTATTGGGGGATTTTCCCGGAAGTTTGGGGTGTTTTGGACGCGTGTGAGCGTCCTGTGTTTGGGTATGTGGTCAGGAAAGAGGGGAGATCATGTTGTTGGATGGCAGGTGGTGCGCGTCGTTGCCGTCGCGGCGCGTCGTTGCCGTCGCGGCGCGTCGTTGCCGTCGCGGCGCGTCGTTGCCGTCGCGGCGCGTCGTTGCCGTCGCGGCGCGTCGTTGCCGTCGCGGCGCGTCGTTGCCGTCGCGGCGCGTCGTTGCCGTCGCGGCGCGTCGTTGCCGTCGCGGCGCGTCGTTGCCGTCGCGGCGCGTCGTTGCCGTCGCGGCTCGTCGTTGCCATCGCAGAGGGTTTGGGAGGGGGATTTCCCGGAAGTTTGGCGCGTGTCGGACGCGGTCTTGAGTGGCGGGTGAGCAGGTGCAGCCCCTCGCTCTAGACCCAAAGGGAATTTCTGGGAAGACGTGGAAATTTCTGGGAAGACGTATGAAAATACAAGGATAAGAGTGGAATATGAGGAAGGAGATTGTCATAGACTTAATCCTGTGTGATGATGATGATAATAGTTTGATGATCGTGAGTAGAGGATGAGAGGGGATCCAACATAGTGGATATGTTGTTTGGGGAGGGAGAGGAGAACCCCCATACCTGAGAGGAACGCCAGGAGGTCCATTAGCTTCCTCCTACAGGAAGTCGTAAGTGTTGAGGGGTAAGAGAGCGAGAGCACACCCTCCCGCGGAAGTGGAGGCCATTTGTCTAAAGGGTTTTCGTTGTCTTCAGAGTGGAGATGTTCGCCCCACGGCGGGTCCTCATACACTGTGGATTCGTTAAGGAGGGGAGCGAAGTACATACGACAGACCCACACCTGTCAGCCATCAATCACTCCCACCCCTCATCCCCACCCGCTCCCATACCGGGCAACCATTACCAATGCGTTTCGCTACGGTTCGCGACTCTCTATCTCTCTCTGTCTCTCTCTATCTCTCTCTCTCTCTCTGTCTCCATCTCTGTCTCTGTCTCTGTCTCTGTCTCTCTCTATCTCTCTCTCTCTGTCTCTGTCTCTGTCTCTCTCTATCTCTCTCTCTCTGTCTCTGTCTCTGTCTCTCTCTATCTCTCTCTCTCTCTCTCTCTCTCTCTCTGTCTCTGGCTCTCTCTGTCTCTCTCTCTCGCTCTCTCTCTCTCTCTCTCTCTCTCCAGATCATTTAATAGTTGGGGAAAGTAACATCATTTTCCTTTCTCCTGCTGCTGCTGTTCACGTATCTTTCTCCATTTCACTTAGACTGACAGCGCATCAGAGGATGACCACCATGTCAATTTTCGAGCCCGCCTTCACTCTCACCCTTACATCCTTGTAAGGTAACACGACCAATATGCTAACTTCGTCCTTTACCCAATATCATTAATGTAACGTGGAGAATATACCAACTTCGTTCGTTCTTTGCCCAAATAACATTTTAAGAGTAACGATCTGTCTCTCTGTCTCTCTCTGTCTCTCTGTCTCTCTCTCTGTCTCTCTGTCTCTCTCTCTCTGTCTCTCTGTCTCTCTCTCTCGCTCTCTGTCTCTCTCTTTCTGTCTCTCTGTCTCTGTCTCTCTGTCTCTCTCTCTGTCTCTCTCTCTCTCTCTCTCTCTCTCTCTCTCTCTCTCTCTCTCTCTCTCTCTCTCTCTCTCTCTCTCTCTCTCTCTCTCTCTCTCTCTCTCTCTCTCTCTCTCTCTCTCTCTTAAGACTTACATTATCCAATGTAAACAGTCCGGATGAGCTCTGGGTTAAGTCTGTTTTCAGTTCTTATAACATTTGAAAATGCAAGCGTGGTTACTCATTACGTCTCGTCACATCTCGTTAGGGACAGACCTTGTGTCTTTCCATAGCGCGAGTTTACACGCATCATCAACCATTAGTAATCGTTCGATCCAACAGAAAAAAACAGAGACTCGTGTTAACATAATAGGTGAAAAAAGTTAATCTTTCTCTTATCACGTTTATTCAATGACTGGTAGACACTTACATATTTATCTTGGTAAAAAACAAAACATAATAACTGTCAGACAGACAGACAGACATAGGTGAAAAAGTTAATCTTTCTCTTATCACGTTTTATTCAATGACTGGTAGACACTTATATATTTAGCTTGGTAAAACAATACATAATAATAACTGTTAGACAGACAGACAGAAAAAAACAGAGACTCGTGTTAACATAATAGGTGAAAAAAGTTAATCTTTCTCTTATTACGTTTTATTCAATGTCGTATAATGAATACTAACAGTCCAAGCCCTCTAAAATTTAAAAATAATCATATTTCAAACGTAGTTCAATACAGTAATTTAGTTACCGAGCTCCAGCTCTTGTCCTTCACCTTAGTTCCCTCACACATCTTCGTTAATACCTATTCAAATTCCCCGAAATTGCTACCCTCTATATTTCAGACATAGTTTAGTAAATCAAAACAATTATCAAACTCTAGCTCCTGTCCCCAGCTTAGTTCATTTGTACAAGATCGTTAGTAACAGATCAATTTTCCCGAAATTTAAAGCAGACATACTTCAAAGTTAGTAAATAAGATCAAGTCAGTTACTGAGCTCCAGCTCTCGTCCCCCAACTTAGTTCTCTCTCGTATATTTGTAAATAACCCATCAATTTCACTGTAATTTTTACCCTCAGTATTTCAGTCACCGTAAATAAGATCAAAACAGTTAACGAGCTCCGGCTCTCGTCCCCACCTTAGTTCTCTCTCGTATCTTTGTAAATATCCTATCAATTCCCCTGAAATTTTTACCCTCTGTATTTCATAGTAAATATGATGTAAACAATTATAAAACTCTAGCTCCTGTCCTCTGTCCAAGTTCACTCCTGTAAATTTATTACTATCAGTCCAATTCCCCTGAGATTTGAACACCAACTACATTTTCAGTCATAGTAAATAAAAACCGGTTCAGTTATCAAGTTTCAACTCTTGTCCCCCACAGCTTAGTTCATTTTGTACAAGTTCTTTATCCCCAACGTATCCAAACCTTCAATAATCATCATACTGTATTTGCATATTTACTCTATATTCAGCTGTGTTCTTCACATTTTTTCCATGTTTTCTGTGTTCATTCCATGTTCTACAAATGTTCACAGCATGCTCAGTTCAATTCTTTTCACCTGTTTTTCTCATTTTTTCTGTTTTCTACCATTTTCCCCGTATGTTCACTATGTTCTTTGTCAGGTTTTCATGTACATCATATGTTCTCTGTATAACTTTTATACTCAATATTCATGTTCTCAATGTTCTTAGCTTGTTCTTCACACGTTCAGTGTTCATTCTTGTATTTCCTATGTTCCTTATCATGTTTTCATATTCTCTATAAGTTCATACTCCCTGCATGTTCACTCTATTCATCAACTTTTTCTTACATTTTTCTGTGTTCACCGTATGTTCACTGTGTTCATTCCCCTACTTAACCTCAATTATTTTTTATGTTCTTTGTTTCTTTAAACCAATTTGTTTCTTCCATTCACTAACTAGTTCTTTGTCAAATAATATTATACGGCAATACAGTCCCCTCAACAATTTTAGTCATCAAGTTTTATTTACAAAACTATGTCAAAGTAATTCTCATCGTCCTCAACTTAATAGTTCTAATAACCCCGTTCTTAAACAAATCCACACTTTATTCAGTTCCAAATTTACAAAGACAAACCTTTCTTGTAACTTCGTAACTAAAAATCTTTCGCCAATCAACTAAAAATCTTTCGCCAATCAACTAAAACATAGTCACTTTCCTCATTTCTCAACTAAACTTATTATCCAATCAACCAAAAAATAGCCAAAGGTATCTTTCCAACGCTGTTCATAACTAAACTTATTCCCTAGTCATCAGAAAAATATCCGTGTTCTTCATGTTTCATTGTCATTTCATAACTAAAATTATCCATCAATCAACAGAAATAGTCATATTCATCATTGTTCCTAACTAAAATTATATGTCTAAGTAAGAAATATAGTCAAAGACACTCTTCGAGACATCAAGGACTTACTCAAAGACATCAAAGTTACTCTTCATTACATCAAAGACTCATTCAAATACTACTCATGTTCTCAGAAGTCATTCTCAAAGTCATCACCGATTTTCTCAGAGTCACCAAAGTTATTCTCAGAGTTAAGAAAATACTACTCATGTTCTCAAAAGACATTCTCAAAGTCAACAAAGTTATTCAAAGAGCTAACAAAAGTTATTCTCGGAGTCACCTTCGTTCTTCAGAGAAACTTTCCAAAACATCTTTGTTCATCAAAGTTATTCTCGGAGTCATCAAAGGTAATCTCTAACTCACTTTGGTCATTAAAGTTAATTTCTATGTTATAAAAGTTTGTCTCAGAGACATCTAAGTTAATCTTAGAGTTATCAAATGTAATCTCTAACTCACTTTTGTTCATCAAAGTTGATCTCAGAGTTAACAAAGGTAATCTCTAACTCACTCTCGTTCATCAAAGTTGTTTCAAAGTCATCAAAGTTAATCTCAGAGTTATCCAAAGATATTCTCATGTCCACAAAGTTATTCCAAGAGACGTCAAAGTTAATCTCAGACATCTTCGTTCATAAAAGTTATTCTCAGAGACATCTAAAGTTATTCTCTAAGACATCAAAGTTATTCTAAGAGCTATCAAAAGTTATTCCCAGCCATCAAAGTTATTTTCTAAGTAACTTTTCGTTCATCAGAGAAGCTTTCTAAGACACCTTTGTTCATCAATGTTGTTCTCTAAATCATAAAAGTTAATCTCTAAGACACATTCGTTCATCAAAGAAACTCTCCTTCCATCATGTTATTCTTTAAGACATCTTCAGTCATAAAATTTCTCTCCAAAATGTAACTAGTTCAGCTTTTCATACCATACCGGCGCTTCTGTTAAAATATATTTTCTTAGTCACTTTACCCTAAAACTGTTCTCAGAACTACACTGTCCAAATCCTACGTATCCTATCCTCTCCACCCAATGTTGCTTAGTTAACGTAACGTTCCTAAACCTGACTTTACCTATCCAAACTTAACTTACCTTACCTTTACCTATCGTACCTAACTTAACCTGCATAACCTTACTTTACCTATCCTAACAGGACTTACCTTACATTACCTATCTTACTTAACTTAACCTGCACAACCTAACTTACATAACTTATCTTACCTATCCTAAAGTAACCTAACTTGCTTTACCTAACTTAATCTACATTCCCAAACTGCTGTATCCTAACTTATCTAGTCCAAACCAGCCATGATCTAACTTACATAATTATTCCTGCTTGTCTTTTGTGTTTCGTCAATCATTGTCTCATATTCATTTACTCATTTCAAGGGTTAATTTCTCAAATGGGCATTTTTGCATTTCAAGTGTTATTTGTTTAAGATTGGGAGTTTAACCATTTCAAAGGATTTTTGTTATATATGGGAATTTACTCGTTTCAAGGGCAAATTTCTCAAATGGTCATTTTTGCAGATCAAGGGTTATTTGTTAAAGTTCATCAAGTTGCTCATAAGTTATATTTATTATGTTTGTTATTATTTATTTATTCGTATTCCCCAACTTATATGTTTTCACATATAAGTTCATTCTTTATCTTAGTAATAATAAAAATTACAATAGTAAAGAATCAGATCTACTAAGAAAAACAAGAGAGCAAGTGAGAGAGAGCATGAAACGAGGAGAAAAGAGTAAGAGAGAGGGGGGGGAAGAGCATGGGAGCACAAGACTTGAATTTGAGAAAGAAGAGAGCATTTGAGCAAATGAGTGAGAGAGAGGGGGAGGAAGAGAGAGAATAAGGGAGAGAGATAGAAAAGGAGGGTTAGAAGGAGTAGGAGAAACAAAAGTAAAAGAAGGAAAGAAGGTTAAGTGGGATGGTGGGTTTGGATAAAAATATACAAAGGAGAAACAAACTACATCTGAAAGGTTAGGAAAAGGATAATATATTCAACAAATACGTCAAAAAACACAATAAACTACATCTGAAAGGTTAGGAAAAGGATAATATATTCAACAAATCCGTCAAAAACACAATAAACTACATCTGAAAGGTTAGGAAAAGGATAATATATTCAACAAATCCGTCAAAAACACAATAAACTACATCTGGAAGGTAAGGTTAAGGGGTTGGGGAATACGAATAAATAAATAATAACAAACATAATAAATATAACTTATGAGCAACTTGATGAACTTTAACAAATAACCCTTGATCTGCAAAAATGACCATTTGAGAAATTTGCCCTTGAAACGAGTAAATTCCCATATATAACAAAAATCCTTTGAAATGGTTAAACTCCCAATCTTAAACAAATAACACTTGAAATGCAAAAATGCCCATTTGAGAAATTAACCCTTGAAATGAGTAAATGAATATGAGACAATGATTGACGAAACACAAAAGACAAGCAGGAATAATTATGTAAGTTAGATCATGGCTGGTTTGGACTAGATAAGTTAGGATACAGCAGTTTGGGAATGTAGATTAAGTTAGGTAAAGCAAGTTAGGTTACTTTAGGATAGGTAAGATAAGTTATGTAAGTTAGGTTGTGCAGGTTAAGTTAAGTAAGATAGGTAATGTAAGGTAAGTCCTGTTAGGATAGGTAAAGTAAGGTTATGCAGGTTAAGTTAGGTACGATAGGTAAAGGTAAGGTAAGTTAAGTTAGGATAGGTAAAGTCAGGTTTAGGAACGTTACGTTAACTAAGCAACATTGGGTGGAGAGGATAGGATACGTAGGATTTGAACAGTGTAGTTCTGAGAACAGTTTTAGGGTAAAGTGACTAAGAAAATATATTTTAACAGAAGCGCCGGTATGGTATGAAAAGCTGAACTAGTTACATTTTGGAGAGAAATTTTATGACTGAAGATGTCTTAAAGAATAACATGATGGAAGGAGAGTTTCTTTGATGAACGAATGTGTCTTAGAGATTAACTTTTATGATTTAGAGAACAACATTGATGAACAAAGGTGTCTTAGAAAGCTTCTCTGATGAACGAAAAGTTACTTAGAAAATAACTTTGATGGCTGGGAATAACTTTTGATAGCTCTTAGAATAACTTTGATGTCTTAGAGAATAACTTTAGATGTCTCTGAGAATAACTTTTATGAACGAAGATGTCTGAGATTAACTTTGACGTCTCTTGGAATAACTTTGTGGACATGAGAATATCTTTGGATAACTCTGAGATTAACTTTGATGACTTTGAAACAACTTTGATGAACGAGAGTGAGTTAGAGATTACCTTTGTTAACTCTGAGATCAACTTTGATGAACAAAAGTGAGTTAGAGATTACATTTGATAACTCTAAGATTAACTTAGATGTCTCTGAGACAAACTTTTATAACATAAAAATTAACTTTAATGACCAAAGTGAGTTAGAGATTACCTTTGATGACTCCGAGAATAACTTTGATGAACAAAGATGTTTTGGAAAGTTTCTCTGAAGAACGAAGGTGACTCCGAGAATAACTTTTGTTAGCTCTTTGAATAACTTTGTTGACTTTGAGAATGTCTTTTGAGAACATGAGTAGTATTTTCTTAACTCTGAGAATAACTTTGGTGACTCTGAGAAAATCGGTGATGACTTTGAGAATGACTTCTGAGAACATGAGTAGTATTTGAATGAGTCTTTGATGTAATGAAGAGTAACTTTGATGTCTTTGAGTAAGTCCTTGATGTCTCGAAGAGTGTCTTTGACTATATTTCTTACTTAACGACATATAATTTTAGTTAGGAACAATGATGAATATGACTATTTCTGTTGATTGATGGATAATTTTAGTTATGAAATGACAATGAAACATGAAGAACACGGATATTTTTCTGATGACTAGGGAATAAGTTTAGTTATGAACAGCGTTGGAAAGATACCTTTGGCTATTTTTTGGTTGATTGGATAATAAGTTTAGTTGAGAAATGAGGAAAGTGACTATGTTTTAGTTGATTGGCGAAAGATTTTTAGTTGATTGGCGAAAGATTTTTAGTTACGAAGTTACAAGAAAGATTTGTCTTTGTAAATTTGGAACTGAATAAAGTGTGGATTTGTTTAAGAACGGGGTTGGTAGAACTATTAAGTTGAGGACGATGAGAATTACTTTGACATAGTTTTGTAAATAAAACTTGATGACTAAAATTGTTGAGGGGACTGTATTGCCGTATAATATTATTTGACAAAGAACTAGTTAGTGAATGGAAGAAACAAATTGGTTTAAAGAAACAAAGAACATAAAAAATAATTGAGGTTAAGTAGGGGAATGAACACAGTGAACATACGGTGAACACAGAAAATGTAAGAAAAAGTTGATGAATAGAGTGAACATGCAGGGAATATGAACTTATAGAGAATATGAAAACATGATAAGGAACATAGGGAATACAAGAATGAACACTGAACGTGTGAAGAACAAGCTAAGAACATTGAGAACATGAATATTGAGTATAAAAGTTATACAGAGAACATATGATGTACATGAAAACCTGACAAAGAACATAGTGAACATACGGGGAAAATGGTAGAAAACAGAAAAAATGAGAAAAACAGGTGAAAAGAATTGAACTGAGCATGCTGTGAACATTTGTAGAACATGGAATGAACACAGAAAACATGGAAAAAATGTGAAGAACACAGCTGAATATAGAGTAAATATGCAAATACAGTATGATGATTATTGAAGGTTTGGATACGTTGGGGATAAAGAACTTGTACAAAATGAACTAAGCTGTGGGGGACAAGAGTTGAAACTTGATAACTGAACCGGTTTTTATTTACTATGACTGAAAATGTAGTTGGTGTTCAAATCTCAGGGGAATTGGACTGATAGTAATAAATTTACAGGAGTGAACTTGGACAGAGGACAGGAGCTAGAGTTTTATAATTGTTTACATCATATTTACTATGAAATACAGAGGGTAAAAATTTCAGGGGAATTGATAGGATATTTACAAAGATACGAGAGAGAACTAAGGTGGGGACGAGAGCCGGAGCTCGTTAACTGTTTTGATCTTATTTACGGTGACTGAAATACTGAGGGTAAAAATTACAGTGAAATTGATGGGTTATTTACAAATATACGAGAGAGAACTAAGTTGGGGGACGAGAGCTGGAGCTCAGTAACTGACTTGATCTTATTTACTAACTTTGAAGTATGTCTGCTTTAAATTTCGGGAAAATTGATCTGTTACTAACGATCTTGTACAAATGAACTAAGCTGGGGACAGGAGCTAGAGTTTGATAATTGTTTTGATTTACTAAACTATGTCTGAAATATAGAGGGTAGCAATTTCGGGGAATTTGAATAGGTATTAACGAAGATGTGTGAGGGAACTAAGGTGAAGGACAAGAGCTGGAGCTCGGTAACTAAATTACTGTATTGAACTACGTTTGAAATATGATTATTTTTAAATTTTAGAGGGCTTGGACTGTTAGTATTCATTATACGACATTGAATAAAACGTAATAAGAGAAAGATTAACTTTTTTCACCTATTATGTTAACACGAGTCTGTTTTTTTCTGTCTGTCTGTCTAACAGTTATTATTATGTATTGTTTTACCAAGCTAAATATATAAGTGTCTACCAGTCATTGAATAAAACGTGATAAGAGAAAGATTAACTTTTTCACCTATGTCTGTCTGTCTGTCTGACAGTTATTATGTTTTGTTTTTTACCAAGATAAATATGTAAGTGTCTACCAGTCATTGAATAAACGTGATAAGAGAAAGATTAACTTTTTTCACCTATTATGTTAACACGAGTCTCTGTTTTTTTCTGTTGGATCGAACGATTACTAATGGTTGATGATGCGTGTAAACTCGCGCTATGGAAAGACACAAGGTCTGTCCCTAACGAGATGTGACGAGACGTAATGAGTAACCACGCTTGCATTTTCAAATGTTATAAGAACTGAAAACAGACTTAACCCAGAGCTCATCCGGACTGTTTACATTGGATAATGTAAGTCTTAAGAGAGAGAGAGAGAGAGAGAGAGAGAGAGAGAGAGAGAGAGAGAGAGAGAGAGAGAGAGAGAGAGAGAGAGAGAGAGAGACAGAGAGAGAGACAGAGAGAGAGACAGAGAGACAGAGACAGAAAGAGAGAGACAGAGCGAGAGAGAGAGACAGAGAGACAGAGAGAGAGAGACAGAGAGACAGAGAGAGAGACAGAGAGAGACAGAGAGACAGATCGTTACTCTTAAAATGTTATTTGGGCAAAGAACGAACGAAGTTGGTATATTCTCCACGTTACATTAATGATATTGGGTAAAGAACGAAGTTAGCATATTGGTCGTGTTACCTTACAAGGATGTAAGGGTGAGAGTGAAGGCGGGCTCGAAAATTGACATGGTGGTCATCCTCTGATGCGCTGTCAGTCTAAGTGAAATGGAGAAAGATACGTGAACAGCAGCAGCAGGAGAAAGGAAAATGATGTTACTTTCCCCAACTATTAAATCATCTGGAGAGAGAGAGAGAGAGAGAGAGCGAGAGAGAGAGACAGAGAGAGCCAGAGACAGAGACAGAGACAGAGAGAGAGAGAGAGATAGAGAGAGACAGAGACAGAGACAGAGACAGAGAGAGAGAGATAGAGAGAGACAGAGACAGAGACAGAGACAGAGACAGAGAGAGATAGAGAGAGACAGAGACAGAGACAGAGACAGAGACAGAGATGGAGACAGAGAGAGAGAGAGAGATAGAGAGAGACAGAGACAGAGAGAGATAGAGAGTCGCGAACCGTAGCGAAACGCATTGGTAATGGTTGCCCGGTATGGGAGCGGGTGGGGATGAGGGGTGGGAGTGATTGATGGCTGACAGGTGTGGGTCTGTCGTATGTACTTCGCTCCCCTCCTTAACAAATCCACAGTGTATGAGGACCCGCCGTGGGGCGAACATCTCCACTCTGAAGACAACGAAAACCCTTTAGACAAATGGCCTCCACTTCCGCAGGAGGGTGTGCTCTCGCTCTCTTACCCCTCAACACTTACGATTTCCTGTAGGAGGAAGCTAATGGACCTCCTGGCGTTCCTCTCAGGTATGGGGGTTCTCCTCTCCCTCCCCAAACAACATAACCACTATGTTGGATCCCCTCTCATCCTCTACTCACGATCATCAAACTATTATCATCATCATCACACAGGATTAAGTCTATGACAATCTCCTTCCTCATATTCCACTCTTATCCTTGTATTTTCATACGTCTTCCCAGAAATTCCCACGTCTTCCCAGAAATTCCCTTTGGGTCTAGAGCGAGGGGCTGCACCTGCTCACCCGCCACTCAAGACCGGGTCCGACACGTGCCAAACTTCCGGGAAATCCCCCTCCCAAACCCTCTGCGACGGCAACGACGCGCACCACCTGCCATCCAACAACATGATCTCCCCTCTTTCCTGACCACATACCCAAACACAGGACGCTCACACGCGTCCGAAACACCCCAAACATCCGGGAAAATCCCCCAATACCCGTGTGACTAGACACCCGTGCGCCACGTGCCGGGTGGCACTCACCTGAGTGCCACCCGGCAGCTGGCGCGCGTCGCTCTAGTCGCACTTTACACTACTGTGTTGGAGATATATTATTATACGTATATATGTATTGTCAATGTGCCTTGTCCAGTAAATGTATTCAAATTTGCCGGTGTTTGCCCCTAGTGAGGCTTCCCAGAAATAAGGTAAAAGAGAGAGAGAGAGAAAGAACCAAGAGCCACAGCTGTGGACAGGGTAGACCGGAATAATAATAAGTCAAAGGGGATTGAGATCATACCACATAAGGGGGAGTCACGGGCGGCTCGAGTGGGTGTGTGCACGTGACAACGAGGCTAGTGCTGGAGCCGCATCCCCTAAACGTAGTGTGACGCTGAGCCTTACTCCAAGTGCCAGAAGCACCCAGGGTGATCTCCTGGTAAGAAGTAAGCACTCTACCGAGTTTTGGGTTGGTTGTCCGAAAGGAAGGACATCAACAACGACAACGTCGTAATAATACATACATATGAACGTACGTATGTATGCACACACATGTATTAAAGCGGGGCTACAGCTCATGTTTACCTACAATGATAGAGGCACCTGGCTTCTGGAAAGAGTATGTACTTATGATCAGGGATTAATGTTTACATTGATAAATGCGAGGTTTGAGAGCTAACTCATTTGTTAAGAAATAACTAAGTTGCTGAACACTGAACTAAGGTGGAGGACATGAGCCAGAGCTTGGTAACTATCTCATTTGTTCTTAATGAGTTTGAAATATCTATATTTTAAATGTTAAGGCAATTTAACTGCTAATAGCAAAAATACAAGAGTGAATTAAGGCGAGCGACATGAGCTGAAACTCGGTGACACTGTTTACTTTCCTTACTAAGTCACCTGTTTTAAATTTGGCGGGGATTGAACTGTTAATAGGGAAGTTATAGGAAAGATCTAAGGCGAAGTACAGGTTACCTACCTTACCTTCCTTGAGGTGCTTCCGGGGCTTAGCGTCCCCGCGGCCCGGTCATCGACCAGGCCTCCTGGATGCCAGACTGATGAACCAGGCTGTTGGACGCGGCTGCTCGCAGCCTGACGTATGAGTCACAGCCTGGTTGATCAGGTAACTTTGGAGGTGCTTATATCCAGTTCTCTCTTGAACACTGTGAGGGGTTTGCCAGTTATGTCCTTTATGTGTAGCGGAAACGTATTGAACAGTCTTGGGCCTCTGATGTTGATAGAGTTCTCTCTCAGAGTACCTGTTGCACCTCTGCTTTTCAATGGGGGTATTCTGCACATCCTGCCATGTCTTCTGGTCTCATGTGATGTTATTTCTGTGTGCAGGTTTGGGACCAGCCCCTCTAATATTTTCCACGTGTAAATTATTATGTATCTCTCCCGCCTGCGCTCAAGGGAGTACAGATTTAGGCTCTTTAGTCGATCACAATAGTTTAGATGTTTTACTGAGTGAATTCTAGCAGTAAAGGATCTCTGCACGCTCTCCAGGTCAGCAATTTCTCCAGCTTTGAAAGGGGCTGTCATTGTGCAGCAGTACTCCACTCTAGAGAGCACAAGCGTTTTGAAAAGTATCATCATCGGTATAGCATCTCTAGTGTGAAAAGTTCTTGTTATCCAACCTGTCATTTTTCTTGCAGTTGTGACGGCTACTTTATTGTGTTCTTTAGAGGTAAGGTCTTCCGACATGAGTACACCCAGAACCTTTACATTGCCTTTTCGTTCTATGTTATGATTTGCCTGAGTTTTGTACGTGGTTTCCGTTTTTATATTTTCAACTTTTCCATAGCGCATGAGCTGGAACTTATCTTCATTAAACACCATATTATTTTCTGTAGCCTATAGAAAGACCTGATCTACATCTGATTGGAGGTTTGCTGTGTCCTCTATGTTGCCTACTCTCATGAAGATCCTAGTGTCATCTGCAAAGGATGATACAGTGCTATAGGTTGTGTTCTTGTCTATGTCCGATATGAGGATGAGAAAAAGTACTGGAGCAAGCACAGTACCCTGGGGCACTGAGCTCTTCACGGTTGATGGGCTGGATTTTATTTTGTTGACTATTACACATTGGGTTCTGTTAGTCAAAAAATTGTAGATCCATCTGCCTATTTTTCCGGTAATTCCTTTTGAACGAATTTTATGTGCAATAACACCATGGTCACATTTATCAAAAGCATTTGCGAAATCTGTGTAAATTACATCCGTGTTTTGTTTGTCTTCCATAACATCTAATGCCATATCATAGTGGTCCAGCAACTGCGACAGGCAAGAGCGCCCTGTTCTGAAACCATGTTGTCCGGGGTTATGGAGATGCTGTGATTCCATGTATTTTGTGATCTTACTTCTTAGCACTCTCTCAAAATTGTTTTTGATGTGCGATGTTAGTACTATCGGTCTGTAATTTTTTGCCTCTGCATTATTTCCTCCTTTATGAAGTGGTGCTATCTCTGCTGATTTTAGTATATCAGGGATAACGCGAGTATCTAGGCTTTGTCTCCACAGAATGTGGAGGGCCTGCGATAGTGTTTTTTTACAGTTCTTGATGAATATGGAGTTCCCAGAATCCGGGCCTGGTGTAGAGTGCATAGGCATACTGTTTATGGCTTCTTCAAAGTCCAGTGGGAAGAGGGTGACGTCTGATATATGATTTGATGTTGGTATCATATCCATGAAAAATTCATTTGGGTTATCAATCTTTAGTGTGTTTAATGGCTCGCTGGAAACAGAGTCATACTGCTTCCTCAGTAGCTCGCTCATTTCTTTGTTGTCATCGGTGAAAGTTCCATCTCCCTTTCGCAGGGGCCCGAGACTAGATGTGGTTTTTTATCTTGATTTTGTATAGGAGAAAAAATATTTCGTATTTCTCTCTATTTCACTGATGGCCTTTTGCTCTCTTTGCCTCTCCTGGGTTTTGTATGATTATTGTAGCTTGAGTTCAATTGTTTCTATTTCTCTACCTAACCTTCTTCGCCGTTCTTGAGATAGGGTGCGACTCTCAAGTTGTTCCGCGATTTGTTTCTTCGCCTATATAGGGAACGACGTTCCCGTTCCACTCTGCATATCTTCTTCTTTTTTCTTAGTGGTATGCGGTTTGAACATATTTATAGTGCTAGTGAGCTTATATTTTCCAGGCTCTTGTTCAGGTTTGCATTTTCTAGCTGATCTTCCCAGTTTATTTCTGTGAAGTCCTGGTTTATTTGCTCCCAGTTTATCTGTTTATTATTGAAGTTGAATTTGCTGAAATCTCCTCCACCGGGAATCGGGACTGGTTTTGAAGGTCTATTCCCCACCCATGGTTGTCATAACTTCAATTAAGTTGTGATCTGAGTAACAGGTATTTGTAATCATTATGTTCCTGATCAATTCATCATTATTAGTGAAAATGAGGTCCAGCGTGTTCTCCTTCCTAGTTGGTTCTACTATTTGCTGGTTTAAGGCAAACCTGTCGCACATCCGTAGCAGGTCATTTGCATGTGCCTGTTCATTTAGGCTACTTCCTGGTATTCTTTCTGATATTACAGTATTAGCCAGGTGCTTCCATTTCAGGTGCCGTAGGTTGAAGTCCCCAAGCAGGATGATGTTCGGAGCTGGATTTGTGAGGTTTTCCAAGCAGTGTTCTATTTTCATTAATTGGTCTTTAAACTGCCACTGGTGACTTATATACAAGGAAAATAACTACATTTAGGATATCTATTTTGATTATCAGCACTTCCACCATATCATTTGAGGTGTTTAGCAGCTCAGTACAGATGAGTGTGTCTTTGATGTAGAGGCTGACCCCACCCTGAAGCCGGTGTTTCCTATCACATCTGAAAAGATTGTACTCTGAGATCCATATTTCCCCATCATGGTAATCCTTTGTGTGGGTTTCTGTTAGGGCTGCAAACACTGCATTTGCCTCATGAAGGAGACCATTATAAAGTGAACTTTGTTGGATTTGCGTGTTTTTATACTCTGGATATTGGCAAATGTAAATGATGTTATCGTGTTAGTGGAAGTGCTGGAAGCCTTACTTGGTGTTAATATCTGAGGCTCTGGTAAGGAGGCCCCTGTGTTTGTGTCCTCTCTAGCATTTGACCGAGTTGGTGGTAGAGTCTGGTCATTTTTAGCCATTCTTCTTCTCCTCCTCTTGCTAAAAAATTATCTCGGTCGATGGAGTAGTGGCTGTTTTCATAGTGGCGGCCTGTCGGTTTTATTCGCCTGGTACCTCTTATATGAAAAGCTGGACATTCAGCATTGAAGCACTCTTTCCTGTCCTAAGAGTTCTTGTAAATTTCTGGGTGAAAAAATTCACAGCTTTTGGTACATTTACCTGTATTGAGGAGGCTTCTGCACGTTCTAGGGTGATCGTATTTGCATGTTCCATTTGTTCTTCCCGATATCCCATGCTTACAAGTTGCCCATTTGTAATACCAACAAATTTTGGGGCCTTGTTTTGTTTGTGTTCCTTTGCCAGAAACCGCACTCTGCTGCGGCATCCCCGACACTGTGCTCTGCTCCGGGGCCTGCGAAACCGCGTTCTGCTCCGGTGCCATCAACACCGTGCTCTGCTCCGGTGCCCGCGACACCGCACTTTGCTCCGGCGCCATTGACACCGCGCTCTGCTCAGGCGCCCCCGACTCCCCGCTGTGCTCAGGCGTCCCCGACTCCCCGCTCTGCTCAGGCGTCTCCGACTCCCCGCTCTGCTCAGGCGTCCCCGACTCCCCGCTCTGCTCAGGCGTCCCCGACTCCCTGCTCTGCTCAGGTGTCCCCGACTCCCTGCTATGCCCAGGCGCCGCTGCCACCGAGCTCTGTGCCGCATCTGGTTGTACCTTGGTGTCATGTACAGTTTGTTTGAAGACATTAGAAATTGCTATGCAGGCATTTATTAGTGATTCTCTGTTTTCGGCGGGAGTTTTATCCAAGATTTCCATCATCTTCAAAAAAGTTACATCATCCTTTTTGTAGAGTCAGTACACAAAGTGGTCACAGGGACCATTTCTCCTTGAATTATTAGTCATGTTGGCACATTTTTTGTGTATGGCTGCTGAACAGAGTTGGCATTGAAAGCTCTGTTGGTAATCTACCTTCATGTTGCATTCTATGCACGTTTTTATCAAAGCCATTTTTCTTGAACACTTCTGTTCAGTAGTGGTGGTCTTACAAGGTCTTACAGGGTGGGGTGTTGACCGTTAGGGGTTGACCGTGGGTGTTGACCGTGGGTGTTTACCAACTTGAGATAGGCCTGGAGGAGGCTGTATGGACGGGCAGTGTTGCTACCACGTGTCGCACTCTTAATTTGTTTTGTTCACTTGTTAGATTACATTACTTGCATTTTCCCACTAGTTATCTTACAGTAGAGGCGTCTAGTTTCTTTGTCTAGGCACTGGTTACCTTAGTACGTTACAATATTTGGAAGAATACACACACAGTGGGTACTGGGGTGGGCCGACCTCCAAATGGCCCTTGTTTACACACACACACGACGGACTTATTTTGTGTATAAATTGTTCACTTGATATTAAGATATGTTATCTTATTTTTTTTATAATAGACACACGTTTTGCATAGAAAGCTTAGCACTATGTGCACTGATTTCTTGATTTTTCAATAGCGAGGGATGTGATTTAATGACGACTTGGCAACTATTGCCAAAGGACTCCTGGCACCACGTGGGCAGGCGTTGACTACATACGAATTTCACTTATTTTTCCTTGAACATAAACGGTCGGATGGTAATCACTATGATATATTGTTTAATATGTTGAGACACACTTTAAAAGTTATCTGACTGTGTTTAGTTCCTGTATCACTGAAATATCTCTAGATTTATATTGTTTTCCGCGGAGCTCGCATAGCGTGGCCCTTCCCCTCTCACACCCAGAACGGTCACCCCAGGAGCCAGAGCTCCCCTCTCACACCCAGAACGGTCACCCCAGGAGCCAGAGCTCTATAACTGCCTTGATCTTATTTACTACATCCGAAATATGAGAAAACGAAATTACAAAAGTAATTGAGCTTGTCACTTACTTTATCTTACTTTACTATGCCTGAAATATGTGTCTTTTAAATCTTGGGTATATATGTTAATAGCGAAGTAATAAGAGTGAACTAAGGCGAGGGACTAGAGCTGGAGCTCGGTAACTAACTTTTCCTTATTTACTACGTCCGAAATACAGCGGGTTTAAATTCCGCAAAAATTATGCTAATAGTAGCAGAGTTACAGGGATAAACTAAGGCGGAGGACAGAAGACTGAGCTCGGTAACTCTGTTTTCTTCTCTTTCTGTGTCTGAAATATAACTGCTTAAATTTGAGGGAAATTGATCTGTTAATAACGAAATTGCACTTATAAATGAATAGAGCCGGGTTGAAGAACTTACATCTGATACTGAGAGTTACCTAATAAACTCCTAATAAACATATTCTCTGAAAATGGACTTCCTCAGACCTTAACTTTACTCTTACATGTATATTTTATACATAAGAATTCCTTAACATTGCAGAGAGTATTTTTTCCTATAAGATTTCCTAAAGATAGCAGAGGGTATATTTTCTCCATAAGAATTCTTTATGACCATGGTGGGGAATTGGGACTCTACCAAAATTTCACCCGAAAACAGGTGTTAACTTAACGCAAATATTTTCTGGATTTCTCTTCTACCCTTTTTTAAAGTTACAGTTTAGCGCAAATATTTCTCCAACTATAATTTCACCCGACAATAAGTGGCAACTTAGCAGCAGTATTTCAAGATCTGATTCTGGGATCCCCTTAAAGGTAATGGCTTAGCAACGATATTTTCCTAAAACAAAATATTGCCTTCATTCCTACTACGTATCTTCCCACCTCACACCCTCCTTACTCCCCTTGAATCTCACCCCTTCACCTCATTCCTCTTTCACTTAATTTCAGACATATTTACCACAAGAAATAATAAATCATTCAATAAGCCCTATTTTCATTCTTACTCAGAGGTCTAAGGGGTAGAAATATTACAGGCATGTTCTGTGTTCTTTGCATGCTCTTACACATTCGCTATATTTCTTTATACCAAAATGTGCAATTGTTTCAGTTACATCTTGGCTTACTCTTGTCATGTTCACTGAATGTTCACAGCATGTTCTCAGCTAGGTCAATACATGTTATCTGTGTTCTTCAAAGGCTATTTCATCAACCCATTCCCTTTCAAAAAACGTCGATTTCGTTCATATGCGCACTAAGGCTAAAAATTTATTTATATGATATTTATATGATATTTAATAAAATAAAGCATCATAACACACTTATTAATATTTGTGTTAAATTTTGCCCGCCAGGTGGTAATCACCAATCCTAGAAGGCACCAACTGCATATCCACTTTGTGCATCCTCTTTACTACTACTCTTATTCACTGCACGTCGGACAGGTGCTTGTATTTCCTAATCCCTGCATTATCCACTAAATATGTGTTATTCTTATCAGTACTGGTTGCGCACGTTTTTTTTTTTCTAAATTTGTATAAAATAAATTTCTTAACATATTGAAAAGAAATTTTCACGAGGCCGATACCACATAATAGGAGATTTGTTTAACAGTTTGCACTATATTTCGGATTTGGACGAATATTTGTGTGCACCTGACCCCTAAAAATTAACAGTTTTCATGACGGTTTTAAGCCTTAGGAGAACATGCTTTTCACCTAACCTACCAAAGGACCCAAAACTTGCTGTTTTGGATTCATTTCATTTGAAAAATTAAATTTCATATTCTAGTACAGCAATTTTTAGCCGTACGAGCGAAAAGCGATGTAATTTGTAAGAGGATGGGTTGCTTACATATTCTCCTTATATTTTAGAACAAAATGTATAGATGTTTCTTTAACATCTTTATGCAGTAACAAGTTCATTGTTATGTATGAACAACTCACATTTCTGTTTTTTGTATCACCAAATAAGATTTGGAAAATTTATTTATTTATTTATTTATTTATTTATTTATTTATTTATTTATTTATTTATATACAAGAAGGTACATTGGGTTTGTGAGAATACATAGCATAGTATTTACAATCTTATAAAGCCACTAGCACACGCAGCGTTTCGGGCAGGTCCTTAATCTAACAGATAATTTTAAGTAGGTAAATTCTATCAGAATTAATAAAAAGATAATAGATACATTGCAAGAAAAAAAATTAGATGTAAGAGATTAGTAAGTATATTAAAGCACATTGGTATATTAAAGCTCTGATTGATTACATTGACAGCTTGAGCGGTAATTTAAACAAGTTTAATAGGCACCATATAGCAGATTAATAGCACATATAAGAAGACAGCAATGATCACAATGGTAAAGATGTTTGGATTGGGTACATGAAGATTGGGAGATTGGGTAGCAATAGATACAGTGCAATTTTAAAGCAACAAGGTAAAAAACTATGAAGATGAAATTAGGTACTTTTTAGTTTTGTTTTTGAATGACGCAAAAGTTGGACAGCTTTTTAATTCATTAGGGAGTGAGTTCCAAAGACTGGGTCCCTTTATTTGCATAGAGTGTTTACACAGATTAAGTTTGACTCTGGGGATATCAAACAGATATTTATTTCTGATGTGATAATGGGTCCTATTACATCTGTCCAGGGAGAGTTTCAGAGCAGGATTTACATTTAAGAACAGGGTTTTGTAAATGTAGTTGACACAAGAGAATTTGTGGTGTGAGATTATGTTTAGCATGTTTAGGGAGTTAAACAAGGGGGCTGAGTGTTGTCTGAAAGCAGAATTTGTTATTATTCTGATAGCAGATTTTTGCTGGGTGATGATGAACTTGAGGTGGTTTACAGTGGTGGAACCCCATGCACAGTACCATAATAAAGATAGGGATAGATTAGTGCATAATATAGAGAGATGAAAGCAGAGTTAGGTACATAATATCTGTTTTTGGAGAGTATACCAATTGTTTTAGAGAATTTCTTAGTTATGTGTTGTATGTGGGTGCTAAAGTTAAGTCTCTTGTCTAGGAATAGGCCAAGAAACTTTCCATCATTTTTATTGCTAATGTTTACATTGTCAATCTGAAGCTGAATTGCATTTGTTATATTTTTTCCAAATTGGATGTAGTAGGTCTTTTCTATGTTACGTGTTAGTTTGTTGGTTGACATCCATAAGTGGACTTTTTTTAGTTCATTATTAACAACATTATTTAGTGTATGTGGGTTTGGGTTAGAGTAGATGAGGGTAGTATCATCAGCAAACAATATAGGTTTCAGAATGTTAGAGACATTAGGCAGATCATTGATGTATATAAGAAATAGGAGAGGTCCCAAGATGCTGCCCTGTGGCACTCCAACGGTTATTGGTAGAGTGGGAGAGGTTATATTATTGATGGCTACACATTGGTGTCTATCACTAAGATAGGATTGGATATAGTCCAGTGCATGGCCTCGGATTCCATAATGATGGAGTTTACACAAGAGGTAATTGTGATTAACAGTATCAAAGGCCTTTATCAGGTCAATGAAGAGTTCAATCGGAAACTCATTTTTGTCAAGGGCTGAGTAAATTATATCAAGGAGACTAATAATTGCATCGTTGGTACTCTGTTGAGAGCGGAAGCCAAACTGACAGGAGCTAAGAATGTCGAATTTTACGAGGTAGGAGTAGAGCTGTTTGTAGATAATTTTTTCAAATATTTTGATAGTATGGGTAAATTTGATATTGGTCTATAATTGTTTATGTCTGCCGGATTACCTCCTTTATGAACTGGCAGTTACTCTTGCTTTTTTAAGGATATCAGGGATGGTATGACACTCAAGGGATTTGTTGAACATAGGTGGCGCAAGGGCATGGGAGGCGCTCTTGTATACAATGGATGGGATTTCACTGATGTTCCCAGCTTTGGTTTTTAGTGAGTGTATGATGGACACAACATCTGTCGGGCTGACTGGTGAAAGGAGAAGAGAGTTTGGATAGCTGCCTGAGAGATATGTGTTGATATGTGTCTGAGTCTGTGGAATTTTACTGGCAAGGTTAGCACCAACCGATGAAAAGAAGCTATTAAATTAATTTGCCAATTCTAAATCAGTTGATGGTGTAAAGCCATCCTTAGAGAGTGTTATCTGGTCATGGGAGTGTTGTTTAGTTCCTAGGATATTAGAGATGGTATTCCATGTGCTTTTCATGTTGCCTTTTGCTTCTTTGAATCTAGTCTCATAATATTAAAGTTTAGCTTTTCTTATGATACTGGTAAGCACTGATGAGTACCTTTTAAATACTTCCTTTGTAACTAGGCCAATCCTAAATTTCTTTTCCTATTCATGTTTTTTGTTAATTGATTTGAGTAAGCCACTTGTGAGCTACGGATTGTTTATTCTTTTGTTTATTCTACTTGTTTGGTAAGGAGGGGACAGTGAGTGTTGTAGAGGCTTAAAGTTTTGGAGAGAAAAGGTTAGTTGATGAGTTTATATCCTGTGTATTATTGAATTCAGATTCCCAGTTAATATTGTGAAGTGCATTACAGAGATTGCCTAAAGCTGTTTCACTGTGTAACCTGAATGTGAGTTTCTTGCTTTCTGGTGCTGTTGTGTCCATGTTTGCTATGGGGAAGGTAGGATAGTGGTCAGTTGTTCTGTCATAGATTACCCCAGATGTAAGGGGAGCTGCTATATTAGTCCATAGGTGATCCAAGGTAGTGGCAGATGTTTAACTGACTCGGGTGGGCTTGGTGATTGTGGGGATTAGCATACAGGAGTGCATGCTGTTACGGAAATAGTCAACTTGAGGGTTATTTTGAAGACCCAGGTCAATATTGAAATCACCTCCTAGAATGATGTGATTTTTGATGAGATTGTTATTTATGATAAGATTCTTTACGTTGTCTGGGAATGAAGCTATGTTGGTATAAGGAAATCTATAGATGGCACTGATAGTCAGGGAGGGTTTAATTGATTTACTGGAGAACTTGGCAAAGGTATATTCACAATAGTCGTCTCTATCACTAATGACACTATTGCAGATGAAGGTATCTTTGTAATATATTGCTGTGCCATCTCCTTTTTTATTAGGCCTGTAGTTATGAATGGCTTTATAACCAGCTAAGTTGTAGAGTTGGGTATAGTCTTTACTTAGCCAAGTTTCTGTTAAATTGATGAATGATAATTTTGTACCTAGTGATGTGAGTAGTGCATTTATATCATCAAAATGTTTACTAAGTGATCTAACATTTTGGTTGTAAACTGATAAGCAGGTGTTATATAGAAGTTTATTTTTTGCAAGATTTGCTGTGTAATACCTGCAATAATGATGATGATCAATGTGCTGATTTGTGTGGATATGAGACAGAAGATTTCGATCAGGATCAATATCAGTAAGCATATAGATGCAATAATGTCACGATACAATAAGACAAGCAATTACAGGAACAGTTAAATACTAAATCTGCTGTAAATAGAAAGTAATTATAGCAAAACACAACAATAAATGTAAGTACACAAAAAATAGAAACAATTTGAAGTAGAGTAAAGATCACCGTAGATAGCCAGGAAGGATACAGAAGTTAGGTTAAGAGAGAAGAAAAAATCAGTAGACTGACAAGAGAAATATATAGCAAAAAATAATGAGACAAATAGTAATTGTAAAGTAAAAATAATCTTAAAATTAAATGATTTAATTTAGCTTAGTTGTGAACCTATAATTAGAATGAACTTAAGAAAACAAAATGAGCTCAATAATTAATTACAATAAATGATGTATAAATCAAATTACAATTAAATTTAAAAATTTTAAAAATAACGGTAAGATTATATTTATGTGCAAGATTTTACTATGACACTGAGATAGATGCTTACATAAATACTAAATCTGATGTAATTAGAGAATTATTATAGCAAAACACAACAATAAATGCAAGTATACAAATAATTGAAACAATCAGATGTAGAGTAAAGATCACCAGATAAAATCTAAATCACTAAAATCTTTCACAGCATAACATATATATTTACTTACAAATATATTTATCTATTTACAAATTATTTATTTTTATTTAAAATATTTAGTTATTTACGAATTGTTTAGTCATTTACAAATTATTTTATATACTTACAGATTTTATCAGCGAAAATGGCACTCGTTTATATACTTATGTGTTAAACTGTCAATATATTTTTATATTAACTTAATATTTATTACTGACACTGCTCTTAACTAAGGATACTCTTTCTGCAGTAACAAACTTAACATGACACTCTTTTCTTAACGTTTCTTAACTAAAGTCATCCTTTATTCAACTAAAAAATAGTCAAGTGAATCATCTTCGCATCATTTCTTAACTAAAATTACTCTTCTTTCAATAAAAAATAATCAAAAAAACTTTCATAACGTTTCTTAACTAACATTTTGCTCTGCAGAGTATGAATATAGTCAAGGTAACTTTCTTCATAATATTTCTAAACTAAAATTACTTTTTGAGACATCTTTATGCATCAAAGGATACACACAGAGGCACCAATGATATTCTTCAAGACACTCTCCATGTCCTCTTTATGTTTGAAGGATATTCTCAGATGCGTCAAGGATAATCTTGAAGACATCAAGAATACTCTGAGAAACATCAGTGATACTCTCAGAGGCATCAAGGATACTCTTCGAGACATAAAGGATACTCTTCAAGACATCAAGGATACTCTCAGAAGCATCTAGGATACTCTTCGAGACATCTTAGTGCAGCAATTGTATGCTCCAAGACATCTTCACGTTTTAAAAAACACTCTCTGTGATGTATTTATGTAACAAAGATACACTCAGAGGCATCAAGGATATTCTCAGAGACATCAACAATATTCTCTAATACAACTTCGTGCATCAAAGGAGGCTCTCTAAACATTTGTATATAACAAGGTTACTTTCTAGGACATATTCACGCAATTAAGAATACTGTCCAGGTTGCTAAGACATTGCTTCCAACATCTTACAACCATTCTTTCATAACACATCTTAATTAAGAATGTGCTTCCTTCATTAATCAAGGGAAACTTTTTTAAGTCATATGTAACATTAACTTTTTACGTTCTAAATCAATTATTCTAAGGTATAGTTTTGTAAGATATTTAAATGACCATTTCTGATAAAAAATTACTAGGACATGTCTTTATGTTATATGAAACTTCCCTTACCCAACTTAACCTACCTAACCCAACTTACATAACCTAACCTAACCTGCCTAACCCAAACCTACCTAACCTCTCCCACCTAACTTATATTACTTATTTAAAGCAGCATCTTATTCTCTCTGAAGCATCGACTCTTCATTTTATATATTTACCAAGACAACACTCTTTCACACTTACAGTTACAAACCAACACTTTCATATTACTTTTACAAACTTATACAAATTTGCACAACTCTAACAAAACACACACTCTTACACAAACAAATACACATACACCTGCTAACATAAAAACATGCACAACCTTACTCAAACATGTACAATTGCACTTGGAAACTTATGCAAACTTTCAGACTTTTAAGAAACTTACACAAATTCTCAGTTCACTAACTTACACACTTTCTTAAATACTTTCTCACAAATATTAATTTCACTACACATACAAACACTCTTATATACAAAACATGTACAAATACACAAAACACTAACAAACACAAACTTCCACATTCACACATTCTCTAAGTTCATTAACTTTCTCAAACTTTCACAAGTTCTCTTGTATATACAATTTCTCTCAAACTTACACAAATTATGTAAACTTATTCAAACATGCAAATATTTACATACATTCATGTACTGACACAGATCACATGTACTCGTAGAAAGACTAGCACAACTCTCAACAACACTTAATCACTTTAACCACAGAGCTGCTCGGCTTACAAATATGGCAATCCCCCCCCCCCCCCCCTGTGCTCTGGAAATAAACTCTCTGGATACTTTTTATTTTTTAATGTGTTAAATTACCTTCCCTGATTACAGAAATGTAAAAATAAACTAAAAATTGTACTTACTTTGTCTGCAAATGGAGGTCCGGAAAATGTGACGTCACGGTTTGCTGGTCGCCCGTGGCGTAGACTCCCGGGGGCAGTCTCGCACCAGGTTTAAGATGCGTGACTTGCCACAAATATATTTTTGTTCATTTTTGGCGTACAGTTCCAAATACATTTCTTTTGTTCTTTTATTCCCAATCATCATCACCATGTATAATATTGTGTACATGTATAGTGAACATGTACACAATATTATGGCAGTAGAACAGAAGTACTGTCAGAAGATACTGTGTGTTGCATGCATCACAAATGTGTTCAAATATCTTGCACATATTTCCAATGTATCTTACTCATTTACATATATTTACAAAATATTTTCACACTGTACAGTATTACACACTATATACATTCACCATCAACACACGCAGAACTCCGCGAGTGTGTGATATGCTGTCAAACAGCCGACGGCTCACAGTGGAACTTTGCACTCAACGCACCAGGTGATGATGCATCTTCGCATTTGTTCTCTATGTTGAGTGTTCTTGCATACAACACAGGCACGATTACCCCTTTCCCGTGAGGCTGTGCATGGCATAAACTAGAGCATGTGGACACCGAACATCTCGTTACCCCTCAGTCTGTCTGGAGCTGTGTGTGGCATTGTTGCTGGCACCACGCGCGGTGCAACAGAGCCCTCCTATCCATACTTTACGAGCAGTTGTGAAACTAAAGCAACACTGAATGACTGTATTGAGGGTCTCCTGCCTGATTTTACTAGATACATGTTGAAGCAGTTGAACACTGCAACATCAATGCGGTGGAAAAAGAACTTTTTCGTTCTCTTCACAGACTTACGCACTCACTCGATGGCACCGAGCATCATGTCACATTTATCTACTAGGTGCATGTTCACGTTGTAGTCTATGACGCAATCGGATTTATATATTTGGAAGCGCTTTTGAAAGCGCACTTTGCCACTGTCCAACATGGCACCGGTGTGAATTGTTGTCAGCATATTCACCTCGCATCTGTCCCTCCACCGCACTGATAGCATATTGTCACACTTGCGCCGCTGGCACTCACCCACTGCAATACCTATGCCAAACATTGCATTTCCTTCCTGTGGGCCTTCACGGTGCCACATACGCCGGTGTTGTGGTCAAGGATGTATCTGGCCAACATGGGGCTGGTATACTAGTTGTCGATGAACAGTATATACCCCTTGTTCAGCAACGGTTTTTTGAGGGTTTTGACGACTTTGCAGGAGAACCCGTGTGGATAGGGGGAACAGGTTAAGGGTTTGCTATCCCGGAGCTGGCATTGGTGATATTATAAACAACATGAATGATATTATGGCTGGTAATGGGAACAATCCCATTATTTGCATTAGCGTGGGAGGAAATGATGTTGGTCGAGTCAGGAGTGAGGAACTGATTCAGAGGTATAAAACAGCCATAGAGTTAGTTAGGAGCAAGGGAGGAATCCCGATCATATGTGGCATTCTTCCAAGAAAGGGTGTGGGAAATGAATGGATATCGAGGGCACTTGGTGTCAATTGCCGGCTGGAAAGATATTGCAAATCAAATGCAATATCTTTCATAGACAACTGGGAACACTTCTATGGAAGAAATGAAATGTATGCTCGTGATGGGGTGCATCTATCGAGAGCTGGGGTTGTTGCTGTTGCGAACTCGCTAGGAGGAAGTGGTTAGAGGTGTTTGTTTGGGTTTAAACTGTTAGTAGATAGAGGTATGGGAATTGATTTGGAGGAAGGAGGTAATAAAAGTATGTGTTTGTGGGAGAAAGGAATTGGCAAAACGATCAGGGAAAGAGAAGGTCCGCAAAATAACAATTCACTTAGGGTATATTACACTAACAGTAGAAGTCTAAGAAATAAAATTAACGAATTAAATGCTCTTGTCTGCACAGAAAAAATAGATATTATTGCACTTACCGAAACGTGGATGAATGTAGAAAATAGAGAACTATTAGCTGAATATCAAATATATGGATTTAAACTATTTCACACAGATAGATATATTAGACGAGGAGGTGGAGTAGCCATATATGTTAGGGATAATTTGAAATGTAGTCTCAAAGAGGGAATCAAAACAGAGCCACACACAGAAACTATTTGGATTGAATTAAACGAAAAAGCTAATAATATTATAATAGGAGTAATATATAGGCCACCAAATTTAGACAGAATGGAAGCAAAGCATCTATGGGATGAAATATCTAGAGCATCTAGATCTAACAGTATTTATGTCATGGGTGACTTTAATTTTAGCGGAATAAACTGGTTGAACAAAACAGGGAATAGTGAAGCAGAAGATTTTCTAGAATTAATTGACGATTGCTTTCTTACGCATCACATTAAGGAACCAACACGGGAAAACAATATTTTAGATTTAGTGTTAACTAACAGGGAAACGCAAATTAATGACATCGAAATAGGGAGTGAGCTAGGGAGCAGTGATCACAAAGAAATCAGATTTAGCATAGAATGGAATAGACCAGTAGGAGAAAATTCTGTTAAAGTGCCAGATTTTCGAAAAGCTGATTTTAATAGCCTAAGAAATTTTTTGGGTCAAATTGATTGGAAAGGCTTGGGTATGGGGTGTGGGCCGGTCTTGGAGCGAGACATGAACCCAGCGATAGGTGACTTAAATGGGGATTTCGATGTGGATTCAATATATAACTTATTTAAGAATATTCTAAACAAAGCACAGGAACGTAGTATACCATACAAATTGAATAGATCGTATACTAATGACCCAAAGTGGATAACAAAGAATTTGAAGAACCTTATAGGTAAAAAGAGAGCTTGGTACAAAAGGATTAAAAATGGGGAGGTCACTTTAGAACAGGAATTCGTACAACTGGTTAGAAATGTTAAAAAAGAGATAAGGAAAGCAAAAAAAAACTATGAAGTTCGCATAGCAGGGCAAGCAAAGACAAATCCTAAAGGGTTTTTTCAGTTATATCGTACTAAGACTAGGGAAAGGATAGGTCCATTAAAAACTGAGACAGGTCAAATAACAGATAGTGATGAAGAGATGAGTAGTATTTTTAATAAATATTTTGTATCTGTATTTACTAAAGAGGAACTTAACAATATGCCTTCAGCCGAACAAGTCTATGTGGGTGGGGACGAGGACAGGTTGACGAGTTTAGCAGTTACCAGGGAGGATGTTCTTAAACAAATAGTAAAACTCAAACCAAACAAATCCCCAGGGCCGGATGAAGTGTTTGCTAGGGTGCTTAAAGAATGCAAAGAGGAGCTTTGTGACCCACTGTCAACCATATTTAATAAATCAATAGAGTCAGGCAGAGTGCCAGAGTTTTGGAAAGTTGCTAATGTGATACCAGTTTTTAAGAAAGGAGATAGATCACTTGCGTCTAACTATCGACCAATTAGCCTAACGTCTATTGTGGGAAAGTTACTTGAATCTATAATAGCAAATAAAATTCGTCTTCATCTTGAAAAACATAAATTAATAATTGAGTCGCAACATGGTTTTATAAATGGCCGTTCATGTTTAACAAATTTGTTATCTTTTTATTCTAGCATTGTTGAGGCAGTTGATAGTGGTAAGGATTGCGATGTTGTATACCTTGACTTTAGCAAAGCTTTTGATACAGTGCCACATGAAAGACTGATTAAAAAAATAGAGTCTCATGGTATTGGGGGTGCTATATTAAGCTGGATTAGGGCATGGCTATACCAAAGGAAACAGAGAGTTAGTATAAATGGAATCAAGTCAGAGTGGGAAAATGTTGTAAGTGGAGTGCCTCAAGGCTCTGTCCTGGGACCTCTGTTGTTTATAATATATATAAATGATTTAGATTCAGGTTTGAGTAGCAACATTTGCAAATTTGCCGATGATACGAAAATCGGTAGGGAAATTAATTCGGAGGAGGACTCACTATCACTTCAAGTTGATCTAGATAGGGTTTTGAAATGGTCAAAGGATTGGCAGATGCAGTTTAATGCTGATAAATGTAAAGTTCTGAGGTTAGGTAATGATGATAGAGTTACAAGATACGAGCTAGATGGTGTTGTGATTGCGAAGTCGGATTGCGAAAGGGATCTGGGAGTTATGATTAGTAAGAATTTAAAACAAAAGGATCAATGCATAAATGTTCGTAATAAGGCAAATCGGACACTTGGATTTATTAATCGCAGCGTTAGTAACAAGACACCTGGTGTGGTTCTCAAGCTATATCTTGCTCTAGTTAGGCCCCATTTAGATTATGCAGTTCAGTTTTGGTCGCCATATTATAGAATGGATATAAATTCACTTGAACGTGTCCAGCGTAGGATGACTAAGTTAATTCCCCAAATTAGAAATCTTTCATATGAAGAAAGATTAACAAAGCTTAAGTTGCATTCACTGGAAAGGCGAAGAGTTAGGGGTGACATGATAGAGGTTTACAAGTGGATGAATGGACATAACCGGGGGGATATTAATAGGGTATTAAAAGTATCAACACAGGACAGAACACGAAACAATGGATATAAATTGGATAAGTTTAGATTTAGGAAAGACTTGGGTAAATACTGGTTCAGTAACAGGGTTGTTGATTTGTGGAACCAATTGCCGCGTAACATTGTGGAGGTGGGGTCCCTCGATTGTTTCAAGCACGGGTTGGACAAGTATATGAGTGGGATTGGGTGGTTATAGAATAGGAGCTGCCTCGTATGGGCCAATAGGCCTTCTGCAGTTACCTTTGTTCTTATGTTCTTATGTTCTTATGATCTTGAGCTGGCATGTCGACATCTGTACAAGAATACAGTATCATGTCCATGACGATACCAGTTTCACAGTCGCATAGCACGAAAAACTTTAGTCCAAATTGGTGCCGCTTTGATAGGATGTACTGCTTGAATGCCAGTCGCCCCTTGAAGAGTACTAACGATTCGTCAATCACCACATTCTGTCCTAGTACAAAATAGTCACGGAACTTCCCTCTCATATCACTGAAAACCTTCCGCACCTTCCAAAGTCTGTCGTGTCTGTCCTCATTTGCACTGTTTTCAAAGTGCAGGCACCTGAGAAGCAACAGGATCCTATCACGTGACATGTACCTGTTGAACAAGAGGATGGAACAAGGCTATCTTTGCTCCAATAATCCTGGATGACGTGTTTCTCAGAGTGTTTCATCATCATGCTCAAAGCGAGAAATGCGTACATTTCGTCAGTTGTGGTGTCCTTCCATCGTGTCAGACGAGAGGCAGGTAAAATGCCGGCGTCTATGAGGCTGTGAACGTATCTGTTCGTCTCTGTCACAAGATGGGTCATGAATTCATTATCAAAATATGCCAGGAAATAGCGTATTTCAGCCATATCGTCACTTGTATAGGGGAATAATGGTGTCACACCAACATCGGTACCATCAATGGTTGGTATTTGTGGAACAAATCTGGCACAATCCTCCCACACAAGTACACCCGGGGATTTGGTTTTGGCGTCACCACCACGACCAATACCACCACGAGCACCAAGAACACGGCTAAGTCGTCTTGTGCTAGATCTGTGTGTAGGTATGGACGGAGATGAGGCTGTTGTGCATATCGTAGGCCTACCACGAACACCTGATGTCGAGGGAACACTATTGCCATTGTCCTCTGGGTGCGTGATACGCTGCCGCTTGCTGCAGCGTGTTTCTGGAGTAGTAAAACCCCACCTAGTAACACCCTCGCTGCTCGTACTCGGGTCGTCAACACTACTTGTATCGGAGGCTATGTCACTGAAGCCCGAGAATATTTCATCACAAGTACTATCACTGAATAAACTTGCATCAGAGTGCACACATAGTGGTGCTGACTCTAACAGTGTTGGACCAAGGTGGCGAGGCAAGCCGGGCGAGGCGAGTGTACTGTACACACTCGCGACATCATCCACCTCAGTCTCTCCTAACCACTTGGGATGGACGGTAGAGTGATGGTCTCGCTTCATCCAGGTCGGTGTTCAGTCCCCGACCGTCCAAGTGATTGGGCACCATTCCTTTCTCCACGTCCCATCCCAAATCCTTATCCTGACCCCTTCCCAGTGCTATATAGTCGTAATGGCTTGGCGCTTCACCATCTGACACTTCCCATCTCCCTCACTTGTATCAGATGTCTGTGTAAGGTCTTTCTCTGGAATATAGTCTAAGTCATCATCCATGGCACCATCATCACAGAAAATGTTGCGCATTTCCTCCTCAGAGAGTCGTTTTGCATGACCGAGGCTGACCGTGTAGTGGGAGCTGTAGACGATGCGTCAGACATAGTTGCTTCTTTGAAACTGAGGCTCCATCACGGCCCTGGGACATGCTGGGATTTTTTTTTAAATGGCGGTCGATCACCCCCCCCCCCCCAGGCATCCATTTTGTAACCACGTCACTGTGTGCGAGTTTTGAATGGTACGCAATACCTATAAGATCCCAGAGGCACATTGCGCACTTCCAGTGGAACGCCTGCAGGCACGTTGCACAGTTCAGTGGTTAAGAAACTCTTAAACAAATACTAATTTTAGAACATTACACAAAATGCACCTTCAACTATTCTACCTATTTTGTCTTGTCCCAGCCCATTCTTATGACCATTTCCTTCTGGTAGTTTTGCCTCCAATCTCTAATATTCTTGGTAAAGTGATGTTTGAGCATTATTCCTTAACATAACCCAACCAAACCTAACCTAACCTTAATCCCTGTATTTTTACTTTGTACACTATCCAGCCAACATTGTAGGCACATCTTAACCTAACACCTTCCCCCCACTAACCTTTGCTTATTTTATATGTCCTCTTACTTTCTAATAATAAATAGGAAAGTCAATTTACAACATCTAGTCTTTACATTCATTCTTCAATTGTTTAACATTTTGTGCCTTCTCATTCAACACTTTCATGCTTCAGTCTCAAGCATAAGGTTCAAGTATTCAATAACGTATGGTAAGTTTATGTTTTTCATAAATTAATGCATAAAGGACAAACATCTTAATATTTGTATATATATTTTCTGCAGGTCATCCATGTTTGTCTAAGCATTATCAAGGATTTTGTTACATACAGGTGTTTGTTCATTTTCATGGGATATTTATTAAATATTGGATATGTTTAAGCAATTCAATGGATATTTATTAATAAAGATGGGGTGTTTAAGCATTTTCATGAGGTTTTGTTAAAGATGGGTGTTTATAAATTTTCAGTGGAAAATTGATAAAAATAGGTATTTTAAGTAGTTTTTACATTTTTTACATAAAGTTCATCAAGTCTCTCTCAAGTTGTATTATGTTGGATATAATCTCTTCTTATTATTTGACCTTTACCCCTAACCTCTTTCAGATCTTTGTGTATATATTGTGTTTAATATTCATTGTCCTTAACCTAACCTTTCAGATGTAGTTTGTTTTATTTTATTATGTTGGACATAATTATGCAATATATTATTATACTTAACCCAACATTACATATATAGTTTTTGTTTTGTGTAAGTGAATTCATACATTTTCTCTTCTTTGTATTTTGTGTTTAAATATTTTATTCAAATCCACCTTCTCTCTTAACCTTCATTTTCTTTCCTAATTTAATAACTCTTGTACCTAACTTTTTCTCCCTCTTTTACTTTGTTTCTCATACAAATTTCTTCTTCATCTTAGTAATAATGTAAGTATAAAAGTATTTAAAGAGACAGAGGCACTAAGACTTGAGACTGAGAGAGAAAGAAAGAAGAGAGACCGACTGAGAAAAAAGTGTCCTGGCCTGAGGGGGTTGGAGCTTCTGGAACTTAAACCTCCTAAGAGAGAGCTCTGGTTGCTGCACCAGATTGTTACTTGCATACAGGCTGATAACGTCCCCCCAACCAATCTTTGCTGGAACAGACAACCAACCTCGGCAGCCACTCTCCTGCTACCGTCAGTCGACCAGCAATGGACACTGGAGTGCTTGAAATTTACTCAAGAGATCACCCTGTACGCCACTTGATCAAGAAGAGGCGTTCAACATCACATATTTAGGGGTGCGGCTCCCACACTGGCCTCATTGTCCCCCTGTACACACCCTACTTGAGCTGCTGTGACTCCCCACTCTCTCCATGTTTGGAATGATCTTCTCAATCCCCCTTTTGTAAATTAGTATTTTCTGCCACCCTGTCTGCAGTTATGATCCTCTCTCTCTCTCTCCTGCTTTTTGAGAAGCCTCACCAGGACAAGAGCAAAAGTCAGCTAACAATACACATTTAATAAACTTAAAAACAAATACATGACATGAAAACATTAAAATAATATTATACAACATTCTTTAGCTGTTACAACCCAGTAGCAATTCAATATCATACCCTGGCTTCATCAACCGTCCATATCAAGGGGCTGCTCAACTCTTGGCTTACCACTTACCTGTCCCTCACTAAATGGGGTTTGCAATCTCGCTGAAACATTATTGTACAATCAGCCCTAAAAGGATATAAAATTCAGCCTGGGGCTGAAACACCAGAAACATCTGCATTAATATTCCCCCAACGCAAGAAGAAATCAATTTCTCACCCTACACTGCGTCTTACACGCCAATAAGCATTCAATCACTCCCCTTATGCATTCCTGTGTATCCACCATAAACCTCTTTTCTGCTCCTAGAGGCTCACTACCATGTACATCTCTAAGCTCGTCAAAATACTCAACAAAACACTTCTGCAGTTCTCCCAAAACTGCTGCACAATGAAGTCCTCTTCAAACCCCAGTGATGCTTCCTCACTGGTTCCACAGAGACACGAGAAACTCTTCTTCACAGCTCCTTTACATTGCTTGAGGTCAACTCCTCAATATGGAGTTCTGCTCTCCCACAGAATTCTGCATACACTTCTGCAGCCTCGAAGTTTCCTCCATTAACTTCTTCCCTGGCCTCGAAGTTCTCCCATTAACTCCTCTCCAAACAAACCTGCAATGTCATTGCCATGCCAATAAAAATGTTTCCCTACTAAAACATAATTAAATGTATTCACAGAATATAAAACTCCTCCATCGCACATCTCTTTAAGCCTGAACGCGTCGCCGCGACGGCCGTCCCCTATCTTGGGCGAGTACATCTTCGAAGTGTCCTGACATGCTGCTGGCCGCCGCCGCCAGCCTGGGACTTCCCCCCCCCCCCCCTCAGTCATTCACTGACCTTCGTCGAGGGAGGACGTATCACTCCTCTCTCCAAAATGTTCTCCTATCTCTACTCTCTTATTTCAGCTTACTCTCTTATTTCAGCTTTAATAAAATATCTATCCTATATATATAAACATCTGTCATGATCGCAGGGAACACCATCAAACACTGGAAATCACTGCAACTACTGTTATATTAGCGTACGTACTGCAGAATTTGTATATGGAGGGCGCTCGATCAGTTGCGGCTCCAAGATGTCGTCCCCTAATGACATCCAACCAGGTCTCTTTTAGACTGCCTCACAGCTCTTCTGCTCCTGACTTGAGTACATTAAACTTCTCACAGGCTTCACACATAATCGCCTACCTGGTTCCCTTCTCTTGAAGGAGCACATAATTAGGTAGTCCTCCTCTACCAGGAGTTCAAAGGAGCGCGACCTTCCCTCACTACTTCTGTTACTCAAGTAAAAGTCAAGATGACCCTCGAGCCTCACATCATGTCCGCAAAGTATCGACATCTCATTCCAGGTCAATTATTTACATGTCATCCACTGCTCATGCTTTTAAACTGTTCACTGAAATTTGTCAAGTATTTAATATATATTCATATATCTATACTACCTCTGACCTCTCAATCAGGTCCAGTTTGCCGAATAACTCTCACTGGGGTAGACTCTTTCCTCAGGCTCTCTGGGGTCATAACTAAAGATAAAGAGACAATGAGATGAGATGAGAAAAAGAGCAAAGCTGAGACTGAAAGGAGACACAAAGATAAACTAACACACTGTGACATAGACACAATGACAGTGAAAAGGACTTTGCCAGAAAACAAAGACTGAGAAGGAGAACCAAACTCTAAGACATTGAGACAGCCACACATACACTGATAAGAAGGAATTTGAATGAATTAAGAATGTATGTCAATACTAGATGTCGGTATTAGACTTTCCTATAAATTATTTGAAAGTAAGAGAAAATATAAAATAAGCAAAAATTAAGGGGGGGGGAGTGTTTGGTTAAGATGTGCCTGCAATGTTGGATGGATAGTGTACAAAGTAATAATATATGTGAATAAGGTTAGATAAAGGTTGGTTGCGTTTTGTTTAGGTTATGTACGGGTTATGTTATGCTCAAACAACACTTTACCAAGAATATTAGAGATTAAAATCAGAACTAACAGAAAAAAAATGGTAATAAGACTGGGCTAGAATAACAAAAAGATAGGTAAAATTGCTGAATGTGCATATACTCACACATAATGAGTATTTGTAAATGTTCAATATCAGCATTTTTTAGTGTTTTGCATATGTTTGTACATGTTTTATACATACAGAGTGTTTGTATGTGTAGTGAAATGCCAGTGTAATTGTACATGTTTGTGTATGTTTTAAAATATAAGCAGTTGTATGTGTATTTGCAAGTTTGTGTAAGAATGTGTTTATTTTGTCAGAGTTGTGGGAATTTGTATAAGTTTGTAAAAGTAATATGAAAGTATTGGTGTGTGTAACTGTAAGTGTGAAAGAGTGTTATCTTGGTAAATATATAAAATGAAGAGTTGATGTTTCACAGATAATAATATGCTGATGAAAAAAGGTTTGTACATTAGGTGGGAGAGGTAAGGTAGGTTAGGTTATGTAAGCTGGGTTAGGTAGGTTACGTTGGGTAAGGAAAGTTTTGCTAACTTAGGTTTGGTAATTTATTTTAGTTTGATATAATACTTAAAATTGTTTGTAACTACATAAAGACATGTCCTAATAAGTTTAACAAAAATGGTAGTTTAAAAATGTTACAGAAATATACCGTAGAATAATTTATTAGAACGCAGATAGTAAATGTTACATATGACTTGAAAAAGTTTCCCTTGATTAATGAGGGAAGCGCCATCTTAATTAAGATGTGATATGAAAAGATTGCCTAAGATGTTTGTAGTAATGTCTTAGCATCCCGGAAAGAATCCTTAAATGCGTTAACATGTCCTAGAAAGTAATCTTGTTATATATAAATGTTTGGAGATGTTTAAGTGTTTCAATCCTTTGATGTACGAAGTTGTATTAGAGAATATCTTCGATATCTCAGAGTGTATCCTTGTTACATAAATACATTGCGGAGAGTGTCTTTTAAAACGTGAAGATGTCTCGGAGCGTACAATTGCTGCAGAAAGATGTTTCGGACAGTATTCTTGATGTCTTTGAGAGTATCAATTTCTTTTAATGGATGAAGATGTCTTGAAGAGTATCCTTTATGTCTCGAAGAATATAGTTGATGTCTCGAAGAGTAT
The DNA here is from genome assembly GCF_040958095.1 of Procambarus clarkii. Taxonomy (NCBI): domain Eukaryota; kingdom Metazoa; phylum Arthropoda; class Malacostraca; order Decapoda; family Cambaridae; genus Procambarus; species Procambarus clarkii. The sequence continues at coordinate 7,010,136 of NC_091216.1, forward strand.
CCTTGATGCCTCTGAAAGTATCCTTCCATACATAACGAGAACATGGAGAGTGTTTTCGAGAATATCATTAACGCATCTGAGAGTACTCCTTGATGCATAAAGATGTGTCAGAGAGTAACTTTAGTTTGAAAATATTATGAAGAAAGATACCCTTGACTATTTTCTTACTCCGCGAGGCATAATATTAGTTAAGAAACGTTATGAAAGATTCCCTTGACCATTTTTATTGAATGAAGGAAAAACAAGAAACAGAACACATGCTATAAATAAATATTCGGAGAACAAGACAAGAGTTACAAAGATGTAACTGAAACAATTGCACATTTTGGTTCAAAGAAATACAGAGAACAAGTAAGAGCATGTGAAGAGTAGAGAGAACATGTGGAGAACACGCCCGTAATATTTCTACCCCCCAATGCCTCTGAGTAAAAAGGCAAAGAGGGCTTAATAAATTATTTATTATTATTGTTACTTGTGGTAAATATATCTTGAAAAAATATAAATTGAAAGAGAGAGGAAGTGAAGTGGTGAGATGCATTTTTTTTATTAATACATGAGGTACCTCTGCATTGGTGCAGCTGCCCTAGACTATATGAAGTGGAGTACAGTGTCAAAAAAGCTAACTTCGCAATGTTAAAAAATCCCATCACACAGGATGGTTAGTCATACAGAGGCATGTGATAGGCAGTCTGTACTGGCAGACTCCGGATGCATTTTGAGGATATCATAAACACAAGAGTGAATAAGGTAGCAGTGGTAATAAAAGTCCCCATCTCGCAGGATGGTTAGTCATACAGTGCCATATGTTTAGTAGCCTGCACTGGCAAATTTTGGGTACACTGTGAGGATATCTTCAGGAATATGAGAGTGAATAAATTAATTGCAAAGCTCCAGGTACCTCATGCCAACTGGTCTGAAAGGTCTATAACTGGGCATTCGGTGATATAGTGTGGGAGATCATGCTGCAGTTGCTGCTCACAGAGTTTGCACCTGGAGTGCTCAGGATTGGGAGATCCGTCACCTGTAGCCACCTGTGGAGTAGAGAGGGTGTGAGGGAGAAGATATGGGCGCAGGGGGAGCTGGAGGGCGAGGGAGGTAGTGAGAGCAGAGGGGAGAGAGATAATTATTTCATTTGTTGTGAGCTGTCAATTATCACAACGATAAGGCCCGTTATGGTCAGATAAGGGAGCCTGGGAGTATCCCTTTCCTAAGAGTGTATTTACATACATACATACATAAATGTATGTATGTATGTAATTACCTAAGTGTATTTACCTATGTGCAGTTACAGGATGAGAGCTACGCTCGTGGTGTCCCGTCTTCCCAGCACTCTTTGTCATATAACGCTTTGAAACTACTGACGGTCTTGGCCTCCACCACCTTCTCACCTAACTTGTTCCAACCGTCTACCACTCTGTTTGCGAAAGTGAATTTTCTTATATTTCTTCGGCATCTGTGTTTAGCTAGTTTAAATCTATGACCTCTTGTTCTTAATGTTCCAGGTCTCAGGAAATCTTCCCTATCGATTTTATCATTTCCGGTTACTATTTTGTATGTAGTGATCATATCACCTCTTTTTCTTCTGTCTTCTAGTTTTGGCATATTTAATGCCTCTAACCTCTCCTCGTAGCTCTTGCCCTTCAGTTCTGGGAGCCACTTAGTAGCATGTCTGCACCTTTTCCAGTTTGTTGATGTGCTTCTTAAGATATGCGCACCACACAACCGCTACATATTCTAGCTTTGGCCTAACAAAAGTCGTGAACAATTTCTTTAATATTGCCATCCATGTTTTTAAAAGCAATTCTGAAGTTAGAAATCGTGGCATAGGCTCCTCCCACAATATTCTTTATGTGGTCCTCAGGTGATAGTTTTCTATCTAGAACCACCCCTAGATCTCTTTCTTTATCAGAATTCTTTAAAGATTTCTCACATAATATATAGGTTGTGTGGGGTCTATGTTCTCCTATTCTACATTCCATAACATGGCATTTATTAACATTAAATTCCATTTGCCACGTGGTGCTCCATATACTTATTTTGTCCAGGTCATCTTGAAGGGCATGACAATCATCTAAGTTTCTTATCCTTCCTATTATCTTAGCATCATCAGCAAACATGTTTATATTATTCTGTATACCAACTGGTAGATCATTTATGTAGACAATAAACATCACTGGTGCAAGAACTGAACCCTGTGGTACCCCACTTGTGACATTTCTCCAGTCCGATACATTGCCTCTGATCACTGCCCTCATTTTTCTATCAGTCAGAAGCTTACCTGTCACCCCTCCCATATTTTCCAGTTTCCAGAACAACCTCTGTATGTATGTATGCATACATACATACATACATGTAAGTATGTATGTATGCATGTATGTATGTATGTACATAGACGTGACGGGCAAGAGATGGCCTGATGTAAGAGAACCTTTGAACTGAAGCCGAGGAGAGAAGACAGAGCTCGGTAACTATATTACCAGTTTTTAATGCGTCTGAAAGAACTAAATTTTAAATCTTAAAGAAATTTAACAGATTGCAGCAAAAATACATGAACGAACAATGGCGGCAGACAAGAGTTGAAACTCGGTAACTGCCATGATCTATTTTACTTCAGCTGAAATAAAGCGCTTTTAAATGGAAAGTCGGATTACTAGTAATGAAATTGTAAGAGTTAATAAGGCGGAGGACAAGAGCCGAAACTCGGTAGCTCTGTTTCCCTTTCTTACTATGACTGAAATACACCAGTTTTAAATTTTGAGTGACATGACCTGATAATAGCAAAAATACTAGAGTCAACTAAGGCGAAGGACAGAAGCTGAAACTCGGAAACTCTGTTTTCTTTTGTTACAAAGTCAAAAAAAACTATTTTTAAATTCTCGGGAAAATGGGGCTGTTAATAATGAAGTTGTGCAAGACTACTAAGGCGAGGGACAGGAGCAGAAACTCGGTACCTCTCTTTTCTTTTCTTATTGTGTCAGAAATAACTATGTTTTAATTCTCAAGAAATATAACTGTTAATAATGAAGTTGCAAGAGGCAAGTGGTGGAATAGTGCGATAACTAACTTTATTTTGTTTACTACGTTCGAATTAGGTATGTTTCAAATCTCATAGGAATTGAACTAATAGTAGCGAAACTACACTTATAAACGTTAAGAGATGGGCCTAAGATCTAATATCTGACACTGCTGATTACTTCATACACTCCTAATTAACATATGAAAAATGTTACAACTCTGAAAATGGACAACCTCAGGCCTTAATTTCACTATTAAACACGTGCAGCTTATCAAGGTATTTTCCTCCATAAAATTTCCTTAACACTACAGCTTAAACTTTTTTTTCCATAACAATTCCTTAAGACCATAGCCCGTGCAACTTGGAACTTTTGTTCCGAGTAGCTGAATCTAGAACAACAACAATCCATATCGGGGAATTTTCTCAATAAGACTTGGCTACAAGTATCTCTGGTAGTTCGGCTTGTATAGGGAGCTAGATGAAGTAAAGTGTAAAGTGTGTGGACAAAGACAGAGACACACACTCGAACACTATATCTTGGATTGTTGTAAAATTGAGCCATTTAGAGATAAAACTACGCTCACTCTGTATGATATGGCAACCTATTTTATTACCATGGATAAATTACCTGAAATCCTTGCACTGTATCCATATTTCGCTTCTAGTAGATAAACGACATATGAGATGAAGAAACAAGTAGTGTATTGTGAGGACTAATAATAAACAGAAGCTACCCTATGATTATCTCCATTGGTCAAACTATTACGTATTAGCGATAAGACCTACCATTAATGTATAATGAATTACAGTAAATGTATAGCTCTTGAAATAGCACTTTCTCTGTAACTAGCTGACATTGTAACTATAAGGTGTGAAGGATAGATGAAATTGTTTATGTAATAATCTAAGATGAGGTCTGATAAAAGACCTTTTGTGTCCTCTGTAATGCTTTTCGCGCTACCGCTTACCGGATGGGGATGGGGTGCACAATAAACTAGCCGCCTCCGGCGGCAACAATCAAATCAAGCATCCCTTATGACCACAGCTTAAACTTTTTAATTCAACAGTAAAGAATTTCCATCCATAAGAACTCCATAGGAAAGCTGCGACGACTTTTTCCGTAGCGACAAACTTTTTACTTAAGAGTTACTTAAGACCACAGCGACGACTCCAATAAGACAATAGCGCGAATTTTTCACCATAACAACTCCTTAAGTCTGCAGCGAAGGTTCTCTCCAAAACAAAAAGTTGTTGCTAACCTGCCAATACCATTACTCTCTTACACCTACCCTCACACCCAGCACCCGCCCACACAGCACCCTGACACCCGCCCACACACCACCCTGACACCCGCCCACACACCACCATGACACCCGCCCGCACACCACCCTGACACCCGCCCACACACCACCCTGACACCCGCCCACACACCACCCAGACACCCGCCCACACACCACCCTGACACCCGCCCACACATCACCCTGACACCCGCCCACACACCACCCTAACACCCGCCCACACATCACTCTGACAACCTCCCACACACCACCCAGACACCCGCCCACACACCACCCTGACACCCGCCCACACACCACCCTGACACCCGTCCACGCACCACCATAACACCCGCCCACACACCACCCAGAAACCCGCCCACACACCACCCTGACACCCGCCCACACACCACTCTGACAACCTCCCAGACACCACCCAGACACCCGCCCACACACCACCCTGACGCCCGCCCACGCACCACCATAACACCCGCCCACACACCACCCTGACACCCGCCCACACACCACCCTAACACCCGCCCACACATCACTCTGACAACCTCCCACACACCACCCAGAGACCCGCCCACACACCACCCTGACACCCACCCACACACCACCCTGACACCCGCCCACACACCATCCTGACAACCGCCCACACACCACCCTGACACCCACCCACACACCACCCTGACACCCGCCCACACACCACCCTGACACCCACCCACACACCACCCTGGCACCCGCCCACACACCATCCTGACAACCGCCCACACACCATCCTGACACCCGCCCACACACCACCCTGACACCCGCCCACACGACTCTGACACCCGCCCACACATCATCCTGACACCCGCCCTTACACCTCCCTGACACCCGCCCACACGACTCTGACACCCGCCCACACATCACCCTGACAACCGCCCACACACCACCCTGACACCCACCCACACACTACCCTGACACCTGCCCACACACCACCCAGACACCCGCCCACACACCACCCTGACACCCGCCCACACATCACCCTGACACCCGCCCACACACCACCCTAACACCCGCCCACACATCACTCTGACAACCTCCCACACACCACCCAGACACCCCCCCAAACACCACCCTGACACCCGCCCACGCACCACCATAACACCCGCCCACACACCACCCAGACACCCGCCCACACACCACCCTGACACCCGCCCACACACCACTCTGACAACCTCCCAGACACCACCCAGACACCCGCCCACACACCACCCTGACGCCCTCCCACGCACCACCATAACACCCGCCCACACACCACCCTGACACCCGCCCACACACCACCCTAACACCCGCCCACACATCACTCTGACAACCTCCCACACACCACCCAGACACCCGCCCACACACCACCCTGACACCCACCCACACACCACCCTGACACCCGCCCACACACCATCCTGACAACCGCCCACACACTACCCTGACACCCACCCACACACCACCCTGACACCCGCCCACACACCACCCTGACACCCACCCACACACCACCCTGGCACCCGCCCACACACCATCCTGACAACCGCCCACACACCATCCTGACACCCGCCCACACACCACCCTGACACCCGCCCACACGACTCTGACACCCGCCCACACATCATCCTGACACCCGCCCATACACCTCCCTGACACCCGCCCACACGACTCTGACACCCGCCCACACATCACCCTGACAACCGCCCACACACCACCCTGACACCCACCCACACACTACCCTGACACCCGCCCACACACCACCCTGACACCTGCCCAAACGACTCTGACACCCGTCCACACACCACCCTGACACCCGCCCACATACCACCCTAACACCCGCCCACACACCACCCTGACACCCGCCCACACACCACCCTGACACCCGCCCACACACCACCCTGACACCCGCCCACACACCACAATGACACGCGCCCACACACAAACCTAACACCCGCCCACACACCACCCTGACACCCGCCCACACACCACTCTGACAACCTCCCACACACAACCCAGACACCCGCCCACACACCACCCTGACACCCACCCACACACCACCCTCACACCCGCCCACACACCATCCTGACAACCGGCCATACACCACCCTGACACCCGCCCACACACCACCCTGACACCCGCCCACACACCACCCTGACACCCGCCCACACACCAACCTAACACCCGCCCACACACCACCATGACACCCGCCCACACACCACCTTGACAACCACCCACATACCACACTGACACCCGCCCACACACCACCCTGACACCCGCCCACACACCACCCTGACAACCACCCACACACCACCCTGACACCCGCCCACACACCACCCTGACACCCGCCCACACACCACCCTGACACCCGCCCACACACCACCCTGACACCCGCCCACACACCACCCTGACACCCGCCCACACCACCCTGACACCCGCCTATACACCACCCTGACACCCGCCTATACACCACCCTGACACCCGCCCACACACCACCCTGACAACCGCCCACACACCACCCTGACACCCGCCCACAGACCACCCTGACACCCGCCTATACACCTCCCTGACACCCGCCCACACACCACCCTGACACCCGCCCACACACCACCCTGACACCCGCCTATACACCACCCTGACACCCGCCCACACACCACCCTGACAACCGCCCACACACCACCCTGACACCCGCCCACACACCAACCTAACACCCGCCCACACACCACCATGACACCCGCCCACACACCACCTTGACAACCACCCACACACCAACCTGACACCCGCCCACACACCACCATGACACCCGCCCACTCACCACCTTGACAACCGCCCACACACCACCCTGACACCCGCCCACACACCACCCTGATACCCGCCCACATACCACTCTGACACCCGCCCACACACCACCCTGACACCCGCCCACACACCACCCTGACACCCGCCCACACACCACCCTGATACCCGCCCACACACCACCCTGACAACCGCCCACACACCACCCTGACACCCGCCCACACACCACCCTGACACCCGCCTATACACCACCCTGACACCCGCCCACACACCACCCTGACACCCGCCCACACACCACCCTGACACCCGCCCACACACCACCCTGACACCAGCCTATACACCACCCTGATACCCGCCCACACACCACCCTGACAACCGCCCACACACCACCCTGACACCCGCCCACACACCACCCTGACACCCGCCCACACACCACCCTGACACCCGCCCACACACCACCCTGACCCCACCCATCACTCAGCTCCCACTGCTCGCTGCAAGTCTTCACTCTCCTCGTAAAACCTCACATAATAACATAGTTCCAACGGACTTCTTGATGTTGCGCTGCCCTCCTTCCTCTCCTGTTCTGCCTCCTTCTCCTCTTTTTCCCCACCTTTTCATCCTCCTCTGTCTCCTCCTTTACCTCCTTGTCTTCCCCCTCCACCTCCTCCTCCTTGTCCTCCCCTTCACCTCCTCCTCGTTTCCCCCCCTTCACCTCCTCCTCCTCCTCCTCTTGCACCTCCTTCACCTCCTCCTCCTTGTCCTCCTCGCCCTCCCCTTCACCTCCTCCTAGTTTCCCCCCCTTCACCTCCTCCTCTTCCTCCTCTTCCACCTCCTTCACCTCCTCTTCGTCCCCCCCTTCACCTCCTCCTCCTCCTCCACCTCCTTCTCCTCCTCCACCTCCTCCTCCTCCCCCTTCACCTCCTTCCCTTAAACCTCCTCCTGCTCCCTTTTCTACCTCCTCCTCGTGTTTTACCTTCTTCCTCTCCACCTCCTCTTCCTCATTCACCTCCTCCTCCTCCTCCTCCTCCTCCAGCACTTATAACCGCACAACTCATTACCTTCATGTTAAGGGTCTGCTTCTCTCTTTCTCACTATCATTCCCTCTTAATCTATTGCTACATCCTCCCTTCTCCCTCTTCCTTCTTTGGCGGCCCCTCCTAGTCATTTTTGTATTTATCATCTCCTCCCTAATTTATTTGCCATTTTCCCCATTCTCTCTCATCTTCCCATCACCCAACGTTCTTTATTATTTTCACAACTCTCTCCTCGCTCGTGTGTTACTGTTGCTGTTGTTTCAGATTCAGCTACTCAGAACAAAAAGTTCCCAGTTGCAAGGGCTACGGTGAGCCCATAAGTGGAGGCTCTTTGGAGCCATTATCTGTATCAATAGCTAATGCTGGAGACCTATGATTGTACATAGGGGTACAGTCACACACACACACACACACACACACACACACACACACACACACACACACACACACACACACACACACACACACACACACACACACACACACACACACACACACACACACACACACACACACACACACACACAAAAACACAAACACACACACACACACCACCCTGTCACCCGCCCACACACCACCCTGACACCCACCCACACACCATCCTGACAACCGCCCACACACCATCCTGACACCCGCCCACACACCACCTTGACACCCACCCACACACCACCCTGAAACCCGCCTACACACCACCTTGACACCCGCCCACACGACTCTGACATCCGCCCACACACCATCTTGACACCCGCCCACACACCAGCTTGACACCCGCCCACACGACTCTGACACCCGCCCACACACCACCCTGACACCCGCCTACACACCACCATGACACCCGCCCACACACCACTCTGATACCCGCCCACGCACCACCCTGACACCCACCCACACACCACCCTGACACCCGCCCACACACCACCCTGACAACCGCCGACACACCACCCTGAAACCCGCCTACACACCACCTTGACACCCGCCCACACGACTCTGACACCCGCCCACACACCATCCTGACACCCGCCCACACACCACCCTGAAACCCGCCTACACACCACCTTGACACCCGCCCACACGACTCTGACACCCGCCCACACACCATCCTGACACCCGCCCACACACCACCTTGACACCTGCCAACACACCACCCTGACACCCGCCCACACACCACCCTGACAACCGCCCACACACCACCCTGACACCCGCCCACACACCATCCTGACACCTGCCCACACACCATCCTGGCACCTGCCCACACGACTCTGACACCCGCCCCCACACCACCCTGACAACTGCCCACAGTCCACCCTGACACCCGCCCACACGTCTCTGACACCCGCCCACACACCACCCTGACACCCGCCAACACACCACCCTGACACCTGCCCACACACCAACCTGAAACCCGCCCACACACCACCATGACACCCGCCCACACACCACTCTGACACCCGCCCACACACCACCCTGACACCCACCCACACACCACCCTGACACCCGCCCACACACGACCCTGACACCTGCCCACACACCACCCTGAAACCCGCCTACACACCACCATGACACCCACCCACACACCACTCTGACACCCACCCACACACCACCCAGCCACCCGCCCAAACACCACCCTGATACCCACCCACACACCACCCTGACACCCACCCACACACCACTCTGACACCCGCCCACAAACCACCCTGACACTTGCCCACACACCACCCTGACAACCGCCCACACACCACCCTGACACCTGCCCAGACACCACCCTAACACCCGCTCACACACCACCCTGACACCCACCCACACACCACCCTGACACCCGCCCACACACCACCCTGACACCCGCCCACACACCACCCTGAAACCCGCCTACACACCACCATGACACCCACCCACACACCACTCTGACACCCACCCACACACCACCCTGCCACCCGCCCACACACCATTCTGATACCCACCCACACACCACCCTGCAACCCGCCCACACACCACCCTGATGCCCACCCACACACCACCCTGACAACCGCCCACACACCACCCTGACACCTGCCCACACACCACCTTGACAACCGCCCACACACCACCCTGACACCTGCCCACACACCTCCTTGACAACCGCCCGCACACCTCCCAAACACCCGCCCACAAACCACCCTGACACCTGCCCACACACCACTCTGACACCCGCCCACAAACCACCCTGACACCTGCCCACACACCACCTTGACAACCGCCCACACACCACCCTGACACCTGCCCACACACCACCTTGACAACCGCCCACACACAACCCTGACACCTACCCACACATCACCTTGACAACCGCCCACTCACCACCCTAACTCACACCCACAAACCACGCTGACAACCACCCACACACCACCCTGACAACCGCCCACACACCACCCTGACAACCGCCCACACACCACCCTGACAACCGCTCACACACCACCCTGACAACCGCCAACACACCACCCTAACACCCACCCACACACCACCCTGACACCCGCCCACACACCACCCTGACACCCGCCCACACACCACCCTGACACCCGCCCACACACCACCCTGACACCCGCCCACACACCACCCTGACAGCCGCCCACACACCACCCTGACACCCGCCCACACACCACCCTGACACCCGCCCACACACCACCCTGACACCCGCCCACACACCACCCTGACACCCGCCCACACTCCATCCTGACAGCCGCCCACACACCATCCTGACACCCGCCCACACACCACCCTGACACCCGCCCACACACCACCCTGACACCCGCCCACACACCACCCTGACACCCGCCTACACACCACCCTGACACCCGCCCACACACCACCCTGACACCCGCCCACACACCACCCTGACACCCGCCCACACACCACCCTGACACCCGCCCACACACCCCCCCTGACACCCGCCCACACACCACCCTGACACCCGCCCACACACCACCCTGACAACCGCCCACAGACCACCCTGACAACCGCCCACACACCACCCTGACACCCGCCCACACACCACCTTGACAACCGCCTACACACCACCCTGACACCCGCCTACACATCACCCTGACACCCGCCCACACACCACCCTGACACCCGCACACACACCACCCTGACATCCGCCCACACACCACCCTAACACCCACCCACACACCACCCTGACACCCGCCCACACACCACCCTGACACCCGCCCACACACCACCCTGACACCCTCCCACACACCACCCTGACAGCCGCCCACACACCACCCTGACACCCGCCCACACACCACCCTGACACCCGCCCACACACCACCCTGACACCCGCCCACACACCACCCTGACACCCGCCCACATACCACCCTGACAGCCGCCCACACACCACCATTACACCCGCCCACACACCACCTTGACAACCGCCCACACACCACCTTGACACCCGCCTACACACCACCCTGACACCCGCCCACACACCACCCTGACACCCGCCTACACACCTCCCTGACACCCGCCCACACACCACCCTGACATCCGCCCACACACCACCTTGACAACCGCCTACACACCACCCTGACACCCGCCTACACACCACCCTGACACCCGCCCACACACCACCCTGACACCCGCCTACACACCTCCCTGACACCCGCCCACACACCACCCTGACACCCGCCTACACACCTCCCTGACACCCGCCCACACACCACTCTGACACCCGCCCACACACCACCCTGACACCCGCCTACACACCTCCCTGACACCCGCCCACACACCACTCTGACACCCGCCCACACACCACCCTGACACCCGCCCACACACCACCCTGACACCCGCCCACACACCACCCTGACACCCGCCCACACACCACCCTGACACCCGCCCACACACCACCCTGACCCCACCCATCACTCAGCTTCCACTGCTCGCTGCAAGTCTTCGCTCTCCTCGTAAAACCTCACATAATAACATAGTTCCAACGGACTTCTTGATGTTGCGCCGCCCTCCTTCCTCTCCTGTTCTGCCTTCTTCTCCTCTTTTTCCCCAGCCTCCTTTTCATCCTCCTCTGTCTCCTCCTTTACCTCCTTGTCTTCCCCCTCCACCTCCTCCTCCTTGTCCTCCTCGTCCTCCCCTTCACCTCCTCCTCGTTTCCCCCCCTTCACCTCCTCCTCCTCCTCCTCCTCTTCCACCTCCTTCACCTCCTCCTCGTCCCCCCCCTTCACCTCCTCCTCCTCCTTTTCCACCTTCTTCGCCTTCTCCTCGTCCTCTTCCTCTTCCTCTTCCTCTTCCTTCATCTCCTTCTCGTCCTCCACTTTTTGTCCTTTTTCTCCGGTTCCTCGTCTTCCTCCTCATCCATCTTCTTCTTTTGCATCTCTTCCTTCTCCACCTCCTTCTCCTCCACCTCCTCCTCCTCCCCCTTCACCTCCTTCTCTTAAACCTCCTCCTGCTCCCTTTTCTACCTCCTCCTCGTGTTTTACCTTCTTCCTCTCCACCTCCTCTTCCTCATTCACCTCCTCCTCCTCCTCCTCCTCCAGCACTTATAACCGCACAACTCATTACCTTCATGTTAAGGGTCTGCTTCTCTTTTTCTCACTATCATTCCCTCTTAATCTATTGCTACATCCTCCCTTCTCCCTCTTCCTTCTTTGGCGGCCCCTCTTAGTCATTTTTGTATTTATCATCTCCTCCCTAATTTATTTGCCATTTTTCCCATTCTCTCTCATCTTCCCATCACCCAACGTTCTTTATTATTTTCACAACTCTCTCCTCGCTCGTGTGTTACTGTTGCTGTTGTTTCAGATTCAGCTACTCGGAACAAAAAGTTCCCAGTAGCACGGGCTATGGTGAGCCCATTAGTGGAGGCTCTTTGAAGCCATTATCTGTATCAATAGCTAATGCTGGAGACCTATGATTGGATGGGGGTCTTCATGGTTGTTTTCAGCCCTAGAGGACTGGCTGTAACAGTTATGGAGCTGGTGGGGTTTGTGTAGATCTCTAGGTCTTTCGTTTTTCATTGGCTTATACTTTGGCTTAGCCATGCTGTCGTTGGAGTTTGGTGAGGTGGTTCCATGAGGAGGTCTTGTACCGAGTACGTGTCGTATTTGTGCTGCCGCGGTCCGCTGGTCAATTAAGACCAGGGATAATGCCTGCACATGATCCAAGGGATTGTGATGGTGCTGGTTTGTCTTCAGGTCCCCAGTATGGAGGCCGGATGATCTTGTTGGTAGGAGCTACTGTTTGATAGGACAGGTACAGTCGTAGTCTGTATCTGGCTTATAGAATGGAGGCTCGGGAACTGGTCAGCTTCAAGGTCTAAGGTCGCGGAGAATTGCCTCTGTGTGATCAGCGGGGTAGTGGTCTTCTCTTTAATCTTCTTCTGTTCTTCCTTATTTTTGTGTAGAGGTAGGAGGTGGCGGCGTGCTGTTCTCCACAGTTCGCGGAGAACTGGAGGTGAGGGTACAGTCCCCCCACCACCCCCCCTCTCCCACCCCCAAATACACACGCACGCACGCACGCACGCACGCACGCACGTACGCACGCACGTACGCACGCACGCATGCACACACACACACACACACACACACACACACACACACACACACACACACACACACACACACACACACACACACACACACACACACACACACTCTCTCTCTCTCTCTCTCTCTCTCTCTCTCTCTCTCTCCCCCTCTCTCTCTCTCTCCCTCCCCCATCCCAACAGGGTCAAGATGGCAGCCAGAGGTCCCAGGGGAGCAGGAAAGAGCCAAGGTGACGAGATGAAGGAAATGTTCGCCCAGTTTCTGGAGGAAACGATGCAAGAAATGATGCAGGAAATGAAGAACGAAATAAGCAACCTGAAAAGAGAGCTGACAGCAGCAAAGGAGGAGATTAGAACCCTCAAAGAGAATGGTATCGAGGCTGAGAGTCAGAAAACCACCCAGGGAGAAGGTGGTAATAGTTTTCTGGATGAGAATGCCACAATAAAAGCAACATTTGCGGAAATACTAAAAAAAAATAACTCTGAAGTAATGACTGCAGTGATGGAGGTGGCCATGAAAGCAGCCACCTCGCAGGAGGCGGCACGCTCCACTAGCCAACTGCTGGAAAGGAAAAGATCAGTGGTTGCTGTGGGTATTAGGGAACAGGAAGGAACCAATAGGACAGAGTGGAATGACAAGGACAAAGCAGCAGTGAATGAAGTACTAAAGGCACTAGACATGGAAGGGGCCGAGCATAGCATTGAGAAGGTTTTCAGGCTAGGCCGGTACAACAAAGACCGAGACCGAATGATAAAGATAGTGTTTGCAAACGAGAACACAAAGGAGAGGATCCTATCAAGGAAGAGCTCCCTGAAAAACGTGGGAAAATTAAAAAATGTATTCCTCCAGCGAGACATGACAAGGGAGGAGAGAGCCGTGGCGGCAGAAGCAAGGAAGAGGCGCAGGGCGAGAGGGGAAAACCAGGAAGTCACAGCTCCCAACACAACACCCCCAGAGGCGAGGGGGGAACCCACAACCAGCTACCCAGTTACACCAGAAGGGAGGACAACCCCGCCTCCCTCCTCTGCATAGAAAACCCCCCTACCCCAAACCCTCCCTGCCCCCACTCAAAAGTTCAGCCAAATCTCCCTCCCCCCACACCCAATCCCCACCCTTCTACCCCTCCCCTCCTCCCGAGTCCTCCCTCCCCCCCTTTCCTTCCCGTCCTCCCTCCCCTTTCACCCCATACCCTCCCTGTCCCTCCCCCTTCACTGGATCCCCCGCCCCTCATTCCAGTATCCTCTGAGATCCTGTTACCCACCTCACAGGTCCTCACACCCATGGAACAGCCTCCCCCACCAGCAGAACACTCACCAAGGAGGCGATTTGAGAAGGGACAGAAGAAAGTGAGCCTCAAAGCGATGTACACTAACATAGATGGAATTACAAATAAAGCAAATGAGCTTGGAGAATTGGTACTAGAGGAAAACCCAGACATAATAGCCCTCACAGAAACAAAGATCACGAAAACAATAACAAATGCAGTGTTTCCACAGGACTATTATGTTATGCGGAAAGAGAGGGAAGGAAGAGGTGGGGGTGGTGTAGCTCTGCTGGTAAGAAAAGGCTGGGATTTTGAGGAGATGGATATTCAGGGCTGTGAAGGTTTCAGTGACTACATAGCAGGTACTGTAACAAATGGAGGGAAAAAAATTATAGTCGCAGTCATATATAATCCACCACCAAATGACAGAAGACCTAGACAGGAATATGATAGAAACAACATGGCCACCATTAACATAATAAAAAGAGCAGCTTCTGTTGCTAGCAGGAATGGATCTGGACTACTAATTATGGGAGACTTCAACCATGGGAAGATAGATTGGAAGAACAGAGACCCGCATGGAGGACCAGAAACATGGAGAGCTAAGCTGCTGGACGTGGCAACAAGAAACTTTCTAAGCCAGCATACCAAAGAGCCAACAAGAATGAGAGGAGAAGATGAACCAGCAATGCTTGATTTGATATTTACCCTAAATGAATGGGATATAAGGGAAGTTAAGATGGAAGCGCCCTTGGGAATGAGTGACCACAGTGTATTGAACTTTGAGTACCTGGTAGAGCTAGGACTTATCTCCCCCCAAAAAGAACTAGGAATCAAAAGGCTGGCATACCGAAAGGGGAATTATGAACAGATGAGAAGTTTCCTAAGTGAAATACCTTGGGACACAGACCTCAGAGACAAGTCTGTACAGGGTATGATGGACTATGTTACCCAAAAGTGTCAGGAGGCAGTAAACAGGTTCATCCCGGCCCAAAGGGAAAAATCCGAGAAGCAACAAAAGAATCCATGGTATAATAGGGCATGTATGGAAGCGAAGAAACTGAACAAGAAGGCGTGGAGGAACTTCCGGAATAACAGAACACCAGAAAGCAGGGAGAGATACCAGAGAACCAGGAATGAGTACGTCAGGGTGAGAAGAGAAGCAGAGAAAATTTTTGAAAATGATATAGCAAACAAAGCCAAGACCGAACCAAAGCTACTCCACAGTCACATCAGAAGGAAAACAACAGTGAAAGAACAGGTATTGAAACTTAGAACAGGCGAGGACAGGTATACAGAGAATGACAGAGAGGTGTGTGAGGAACTCAACAAGAGGTTCCAGGAGGTCTTCACAATAGAACAGGGTGAGGTCACTGTGCTAGGAGAAAGGGAGGTAAACCAGGCGGCCTTGGAGGAGTTCGAAATTACGAGAGAGGAGGTCAAGAGACACCTGCTGGATCTGGATGTTAGAAAGGCGGTTAGTCCAGATGGGATCTCACCATGGGTACTGAAAGAGTGTGCAGAGGCACTTTGCTTGCCACTCTCCATAGTGTATAGTAAATCACTAGAGACGGGAGACCTACCAGAAATATGGAAGACGGCGAATGTGGTCCCAATATACAAAAAGGGCGACAGACAAGAGGCACTGAACTACAGGCCAGTGTCCTTGACTTGTATACCATGCAAGGTGATGGAGAAGATCGTGAGAAAAAACCTGGTAACACATCTGGAGAGAAGGGACTTCGTGACAAATCGCCAACATGGATTCAGGGAGGGTAAATCTTGCCTTACAGGCTTGATAGAATTCTACGATCAGGTGACACAGATTAAGCAAGAAAGAGAGGGCTGGGCGGACTGCATTTTCTTGGATTGTCGGAAAGCCTTTGACACAGTACCGCATAAGAGGCTGGTACATAAGCTGGAGAGACAGGCAGGTGTAGCTGGTAAGGTGCTCCAGTGGATAAGGGAGTATCTAAGCAATAGGAAGCAGAGAGTTACGGTGAGGGGTGAGACCTCCGATTGGCGTGAAGTCACCAGTGGAGTCCCACAGGGCTCTGTACTCGGTCCTATCTTGTTTCTGATATATGTAAATGATCTCCCGGAGGGTATCGATTCATTTCTCTCAATGTTTGCGGACGATGCTAAAATTATGAGAAGGATTAAAACAGAAGAGGACTGTTTGAGGCTTCAAGAAGACCTAGACAAGCTGAAGGAATGGTCGAACAAATGGTTGTTAGAGTTTAACCCAACCAAATGTAATGTAATGAAGATAGGTGTAGGGAGCAGGAGGCCAGATACAAGGTATCATCTGGGAGAGGAAATTCTTCAGGAGTCAGAGAAGGAAAAAGACTTGGGGGTTGATATCACGCCAGACCTGTCTCCTGCAGCACATATCAAGCGGATAACATCAGCGGCATATGCCAGGCTGGCCAACATACGAACGGCATTCAGAAACTTGTGTAAAGAATCATTCAGAACTTTGTATACCACATATGTCAGGCCAATCCTGGAGTATGCAGCCCCAGCATGGAGTCCATATCTAGTCAAGGATAAGACTAAACTGGAAAAGGTTCAAAGGTTTGCCACCAGACTAGTACCCGAGCTGAGAGGTATGAGCTACGAGGAGAGACTACGGGAATTAAACCTCACTTCGCTGGAAGACAGAAGAGTTAGGGGGGACATGATCACCACATTCAAGATTCTGAAGGGGATTGATAGGGTAGATAAAGACAGTCTATTTAACACAAGGGGAACACGCACAAGGGGACACAGGTGGAAACTGAGTGCCCAAATGAGCCACAGAGATATTAGAAAGAGCTTTTTTAGTGTCAGAGTGGTTGACAAATGGAATGCATTAGGGGGTGATGTGGTGGAGGCTCACTCCATACACAGTTTCAAGTGTAGATATGACAGAGCCCGATAGGCTCAGGAATCTGTACACCTGTTGATTGACGGTTGAGAGGCGGGACCAAAGAGCCAGAGCTCAACCCCCGCAAACACAACTAGGTGAGTACAACTAGGTGAGTACACACACACACACACACACACACACACATACACACACACAGATGTGGAGCATCTGGAGCGAAAGAATTTTGTAACACAGCATCAACATGGATTCAGGGATGGCAGGTCCTGCCTCACAGGGTTACTTGAATTCTACGACCAGGCAACAAAAATAAGGCAAGAAAGAGAAGGGTGGGCAGACTGCATATTTTTGGATTGTCAGAAAGCCTTTGACACAGTGCCACACAAGAGGCCAATGAAAAAACTGGAGATGCAGGCTGGAGTGAAAGGGAAGGTACTCCGTTGGATACAGGAGTACCTAAGTAACAGGAGACAAGGAGTCAGTGTGAGGGGTGAGGTCTCAGATTGACGAGACGTTACGAGTGGAGTCCCGCAGTGGTCAGTCCTTGGACCTATACTGTTTCTGATATATGTAAATGATCTTCCAGAGGGTATAGATTCGTTCCTCTCAATGTTTGCCGATGATGCAAAAATTATGAGGAGGATTGAAACTGAGGACGATAGTAGGAGGCTACAAGATGACCTAGACAGACTGAGTGAATGGTCCAACAAATGGCTGTTGAAGTTCAACCCGGGTAAATGCAAAGTAACGAAACTAGGCAGTGGAAATAGGAGGCCAGACACAGGATACAGAATAGGAGATGATGTACTTAATGAAACGAACAGAGAGAAAGATCTAGGAGTTGACATCACACCAAACCTTTCTCCTGAAGCCCACATAAAAAGAATAACGTCTGCGGCATATGCGAGGCTGGCTAACATCAGAAC
Source organism: Procambarus clarkii (assembly GCF_040958095.1). Taxonomy (NCBI): domain Eukaryota; kingdom Metazoa; phylum Arthropoda; class Malacostraca; order Decapoda; family Cambaridae; genus Procambarus; species Procambarus clarkii. The sequence continues at coordinate 7,028,867 of NC_091216.1, forward strand.
AGCGTTCAGGAACCTGTGTAAGGAATCATTCAGAATCTTGTACACCACATATGTAAGACCAATCCTGGAGTATGCGGCCCCAGCATGGAGCCCGTACCTTGTCAAGCACAAAACGAAGCTGGAAAAAGTCCAAAGGTATGCCACTAGACTAGTCCCAGAACTAAGAGGCATGAGTTAAGAGGAAAGGCTGCGGGAAATGCACCTTACGACACTGGAAGACAGAAGAGTAAGGGGAGACATGATCCCAACCTACAAAATCCTCAAAGGAATCGACCGGGTAAACAAGGATAAACTATTCAACACTGGTGGGACGCGAACAAGGGGACACAGGTGGAAACTGAGTACCCACATGAGCCACAGAGACGTTAGAAGGAACTTTTTCAGTGTCAGAGTAGTTAACGGATGGAATGCATTAGGCAGTGATGTGGTGGAGGATGACTCCATACACAGTTTTAAATGTAGATATGATAGAGCCCAGTAGGCTCAGGAATCTGTACACCAGTTGATTGACAGTTGAGAGGCGGGACCAAAGAGCCAAAGCTCAACCCCCGCAAGCACAAATAGGTGAGTACACACACACACACAAACACACAATATGAAAATTATGAGAAGGATTAAGACAGAGGAGGACAGCTTGAGGCTTCAAGAAGACCTGGACAAGCTGCAGGAATGGCACACATCAGTGGGACCAGTTGTCGTCCATATACATGGTAACGAGGACACAGTAATCGTGGTAACAAAAGCGGACCTACAGAAGAACATGGATCCGGAACGCCGGGTCCCACTACTGGAGGCGAACCTCTCACCGATTACTTCCAGACAAATCACTGCTGGGAAAACGATATTTGTGAACATGCTGAACCGCTGGCTAGCGGGTGAGGTCCCCGACACCATATTGCGGCAAGTGAACTAAGAAAACCCTACTCTGAAAGCGACGACAGCTCTACTCATCAAGACTATCGACGCCACTCGACCCACGATGAAGATGACCTTCGAAACAGCAGAACAGGCCTAGGAAGCAGTGAAGAACGGGTTCAAGTGCTCTGGAATCCTCTCCTCCCCAAACCAGATCGAATTGGAGGTCTACAACTTGAGACAGTGCTACCAGTGCTTCAGCCATAAGCACTTCTCCAACAAGTGCCCAGAACAAACAACTAAGTGCAGCTCTTGATCCGGCACTCACAAATACGTGTGTGTTATCATTCTGTCAACTACTTCACTATTCTTCATTCCAATTCTTTTTTTTTGCTCCACCTCCCTTTTATCTCTCTCTCTCTCTCTCTCTCTCTCTCTCTCTCTCTCTCTCTCTCTCTCTCTCTCTCTCTCTCTCTCTCTCTCTCTCTCTCTCTCTCTCTCTCTCTCTCTCTCTCTCTCTCTCTCTCTCTCTCTCTTTCTCTCTCTCTCTCTCACTCTCTCTCTCTCTCTCTCTCTCTCTCTCTCTCTCTCTCTCTCTCTCTCTCTCTCTCTCTCTCTCTCTCTCTCTCTCTCTCTCTCTCTCTCTCTCTCTCTCTCTCTCTCTCTCTCTCACACACACACTCTCTCTCTCACTCTCTCTCTCTCTCACACACTCTCTCTCTCTCACTCTCTCTCTCACTCTCTCTCACTCTCTCTCTCACTCTCTCTCTCTCTCTCTCTCTCTCTCTCTCTCTCTCTCTCTCTCTCTCTCTCTCTCTCTCTCTCTCTCTCTCTCTCTCTCTCTCTCTCTCTCTCTCTCTCTCTCTCTCTTTATCTCTCTCTTTCTTTTTCTTTCTCTCGGTCACGCACCTTACCCTCTCTTCCTTCTTCCCCTGTAGAACCATCTTCTTCTTTTTCTCATGCACCTCACCTATTCTCTCTCTATCCCCTTCGCACCAATTCCTCGATCCCTCCCTCCTCTCCTCTCTGTCTTTCTCCAACCCACCTCTTCCACTAACTTTCACCCCTCCTTTTTTTCTTCTACCCCCTCACTCCTCCCTTTTTCTCCTCTCTCTCTCTTTCCCTATATTCCTTTTTTCTGTCATAGTGCTTGGCAGGTGAATATAGCGCCGCCGCCGTGATGTTGTGGCAGTGGCGTCGTGGCCGTGGCGTCACAGTGTGTGGCGTCACGTCCCAGCACAGATGATATGCAAGCACTCTGGCAAGTTACTCCCACCTCTTCTAACTTCTAGCGCTCCGGATTATCATATCAATAAAACTTCACCTCCGTGACCCAAGTTTGGCTAAGATCGTCCTAGTTGCTCTCAGTTTATAAGAGATTTGCGAGTTTGCAGAGTAAGGCCAAAGTTCGTAAATTACAATTTTGCTCGTTTAGAAACTTTGGCTTGCGAATCAAGTCTTTTTCGGGTATTTTTTTTAGTTTTATAGGTTGTGGAACATACAAGACACTCCCGCTGCTGAAACCCTGAGGTGTTACTGAGAAATATTACAATTATATTAATAGCGTCTGTTTGTGTACAATGAGAACATTGCAGAAGACAGTCTGGCTTGAATTGTGGTGAGAAACAGAATTTTTCATAAAAGTTTTGCAAGGAATAAATCACAATGCCGTGGACAACAACCAATAACCCATCCTGTCACTTTCCTTTCATCTCATACTTATTTTGTTCTGATATGCAGTAATTCTAAATTAATTAACAAATTATATCGTTGTGAAGCAATCGTTAGTTATGAATGAGTTTAATGTTATGTATATTATTATGTAAATGGAAATGCATTAATAATGATTACTGGGAAATGTTAAGATCTACACATTTAGGATTAAAAATCCTAAAGAAAAATATCCACTGATTTTTCCACCAACAATGTCATCAGACACTATTTAGAAGACTACAACGTAGATGAGTCAGGAACAAGAGTTGTTTTCTGTTTTATACATTTGTTATTGAATGTAAGTGACATTATCATGTATTGTATTATCGCTGTAAAGAAATACATAACATACCATTCCTGAAACCAAGAAGAGAAAGAGATTAAATTTGGTTAGAGAAGTTAATGATTCTTGATAAGAAGTGAGGTGGATTTGTTAAAACGGATTCATGAAATTGAATAAGAAGACAGAGTGAAGCTTTCAGTGTTGTAAGAGACTAGACAGTTAGGTGTTTGTGACAGGTGTGGGTCACAACTGGGAAGTTATAAATATTCTAAACTTGTAGAGAATTCTATTCTTTTACAACCTCGGCAATCGTTAACAAACTGATGATGGAGAGCAAGTAGGAGAGTATTTTTGATCAAAAGGTGTAGACATATTCCTGAGGTTAAAAGATAATAAATCTTGAATAATGGATAAAAGCTTAATTTTATTTTTGTTTTAATTATTTACCTACAATTTCTCTCGGTCACGCACCTCACCCTCTCTTCCTTCTTCCCCTGTAGAACCATCTTCCCCTGTATTCTGTACTACAGAATGTATTCGGTGTTGATCCCATTGTACCAATAAAATTGTAGGTCCGGCTCCCAACTGGACCTACAATTTACGGGTGATTAGGGTCCCTAAAATGACTGAATCCTAGTATCATCCTAAACCTGTTTCCAACACTATTAGTACTGTGCTCTACCTTCCCTTCATATCTGAACTCAAAACTCTCAATAATACCCTTCTTCCTTGTGACATCAAGCTCGCCTTTCAACAAAACTAACACTTTTCGTAGCAATCTAGTTCACATTGCTCCTCCTGCTTCTAATGCTGCTGGTGTCTACTCTTTTTCCAGTTCGTCTTCTCCTCTCCAATACTTTGGTGTAACTGGCCGTACACTTATTGACAGACTTAAGGAACACAAAAGAAGTGATAAGTCTGCAGACACAAACAATGCTCTCCTCTGTCATGTTAGGGACTCTAATCATCCGATTGATTGGTCTTCTTCCCTGCCTCTACTCTTCACAGACGCCGTCTTGTTGAATCGCCTCTGATACATCAGCCCATCCTCCTAAGGTTTTCCAACACTTAAAAATACTGCCGTATTAAATGCCTTATCCTAACTTAACAGAGGACCCAAAGCAGAAAACGTGACAGTATTTCAATGTCGTGAGCTACGGCCATTTTCTAGTACGACAATTTTTGGCCTTCGATAGACTATACGTCGAAATGCGACGTACTATTAGGTACACAACATACACAACATGAACCTTAGTCCTAACTTTGATGCTGTTGTCTCTTCCCTTCACAGTACATACACAAATGGTCTAACCTTTTTAACAAACGTGACCTGACTTACGCCATCCCATTTTCGTTTCTTTACCATTTCTATTATGCTTACCTCATCCTATCCTTACCTTAATCACATTTTTACACTGATTCCCTTCTTACACTCTTTCCCTTCTTACACTCATTCCCTTCTTCGACTCACTCCATTCTTACCTTGCATCTTACTCTTACCTTTTGTTCTCTTACCTGCTCCTTACCTTATATATTTGCCTGTACCTTCCTCTCTTCACTCACACGACTTGATAATGGTCCAGGACGGACCGAAACGCCGTCGCTTTTCCATCTTCTGATGTGTGGTTTGGTCATCATATAAATCTTATACATAAATTAAATAAATAATAATATTAATAATCTTTCATTGTATTATTCATGGCTCATCATTCTTCAATCTAACCAGCAAAATTAGTTATAAGTAAATCTACACAAACTGTAAATATTTGATAAGGTAATATCCACCTTTTACATCCCTGGTAGTTTAGGCTATTTGCTACCTGCTAATTGCCTAAGTGATTATAAAATATGGGCTTATAGGGTGTCTACAGCACCGTCTCATCAAACTATACATAAGTAATTTTTTTTTATCCCTCTAACTCTAGTGTAGCTCCGTAACAAACACGCACAAAAATTACATTTACACCAAAGTTAATTTCTTAGCTTTCATGCCTAGCTCGTGGCTTCTAGCATCTCCTCAGGTTGCTGACTCAGTCACTGTCTAACCATCATAGATGCTACATGTAGCTTTCTTGATTGCTGTTGCCCACTAAGCTCTGCACAGACTGTTTTACCTGTCACAGGTATGGCATCTATACTTATACTTACGAAATGAACGGCATGGAAAACATCAGAGCTCAATTCCAATGCAATGCCACACGAAATAATTAAATAAAAATAAAAATAAATAAAAATAAATGAAAATTCAATTTATCAATGCAATCGGAAGCATTGAAATGTATTTGTAACATATTTAGAATAACGTGTGTTGCTCATACGGTCAACAGATGGTGCTCTTTAATAAAAAACATGTTTTTACCTGTCACAGGTGTGGTATCTATAAAGTAGGTATATAAAAACATGGGCGTATTCAAATGGAACGTTGTGTCAAAATTTCAAAGCAATCGGAGAAGAACATTCGGAGATTACACCATGTGTTGTTCTTACGTCCAACAGATGGCACAGTTTAAAAAAAAAATGTTTTTTTCTTGTCACATGTGAGGCATGTATATAGTAGGTAAAAAAATCACGTACCTATTTGAATGCAACGTTGTGTCCAAATTTCAAAGCAATCAGTAAAGAGGTTTCAAAGATTTCCCTCAGATGAAAAACACATGAAAAAACACAGTTTTTCAATATTTTTTTCCGTCACAGACGTGACATCTGTATAATATGTATATAAAATTCCTCTCGGATGCAAGTGGAAGGTTGTTGGAAAATTTCAAAGCAATTGGTGAAGAACTTTCGGAGATTAGCGATTTTGAACAAACGAACATTTCCATTTTTATTCATATAGATTACTTTATATTTGAGAAAATTCCTGCTTTGAATGAACAGCGGGCAAGTGTCTCCCCCTGAGCATGGTGTATTTATATACACCATATGGTGCCAGGCACGATTAAAATGGCCTGCGGTGAGGCTCACATCAGCTTCCTCAGGGCTCTTGTAATCAGACGCCATGTTTAAATAAAAATCGTGGCCTCCAAAAAAAAATTGTCTGGTGTGAGAGCCACAGTATTGAGGGAGCAACCAAGGCTGGCGCATGCAGCATGAGGTAACAGCATTGCTGTTCAGTTTGTGACCACAGCATCGCCTAAAAATGTAAAAATAAATATGTAACTGCTATCATTTAGCGATGACAGTATTACAGATGACCCCTGACTGATAAAAATGACCAGGATTATGATAATAGCAGGATTGTTGTGATAATTAGCGCTGTGTGGGAGCAGTAATGCCGGGGGGGAGGGGGGGTAGGGAAGGAAGGAAAGGAATTATCGAGGGAAAGCGCCAAGCCATTACGACTATATAGCACTGGGAAGGGGTCAGGATAAGGATTTTGGGATGGGACGGAGGGAAAGGAATGGTGTCCAACCACTTGGCCGGTCGGGGATTGAACGCCGACCTGCATGGAGCGAGACCGTCGCTCTACCTTCCAGCCGTACTAAAATGGAACGTACTAAAATGAACTAAAATGGAACGTCGTTTATTGACTGTGTGGCCACCGTTATTGTCTGCATTCACCATACCAGCTCAGTGGTGTTCTATGGTGAACACAAATGTAGATACTTATATATATAATGTGTGTATTAGTGTAATAACAGCAAAAGGATTATGTTGGGAGGAGCCATTTGAGTGACGGCAGTGGTATCGTCTACATGACTTGTCTAGCTGTGTAGAGAGTGGCCACTATGCTCTTTGGGCAGCGTACAAGCTTAGGTGTACAGTTATGGTGCGTACAACATGTAGATACTTATATATAATGTGTGTGTATAGTGTAATAATCCCACAAACAGCATTGTTTGAGGAGAAATGTTAGTGTGTCTGACCTTGAATGAGTGAGGGAGGCAGCCGCCACCTGACTGTGTGTGTAGCGATGTCTCTTAGTGTCTAAACTAACTATATTAACTTAGTTGTACAGTTGTGAACAAAACATGTAGATACTTATATATAATGTGTGTATATAGTGTAATAACAGCAAAACTATTTGTTTATTGTTTTATGAGCGTAATAATTTAATCACTAATATGAACACCATACTTCTGAGTATAGTGATGATTCACACATTTTATTATGTAAATCTTGCTACACACTATTGAATAATATTACTGCAAAAAACTAAGAAAAATATCAATCAGAGACATTGAAATAATTAGGTAATAATATTTTTGTGGCAACTTCATCCTGACAGCTCGGGTGATGCTGACCGCCTCTGACGACTACTCTGTCAACGCCCACATTTTGCCAGACTTCCTCGGTCTATTGCGCCCAAAATATGTCACCTACGATTTTTTTCCCCCGTGCTCATGGAACACAAATTAACATTTTTAGACGACGAAAAAACATTTAGAGTTTTATTTTTCTTGCGCATAGGGGTGTAAATCTCCTCAGGACCCCTTAGCAGCTTAAGGGATTAAGAAACAGCTCCATCTGTTGCACGTAAGAGCAAAACATGTTCTACTAAATATGTTGTGATTCCATTTCATAGTTTCCGATTGCATTGGTAAATTAAATTTTTATAGATTTCGATTTATTTTAATTTTGATTTAATTATTTTGTGTGACATTGTGTTAGAATTGAGCTGTGTTGTTTACAATACTATTCATTTCGTGAGTATAGTTCATTTTTTTATTTTTTTATTTTTTTCATTTCGTTTTTTAACTGTTTTTATTATATATCAGTGATGGGAACATCAGATCATTTGATGATCCCAATTGTGGAGAACTGACTCGTGAGATTTATATTTATTTAATTTATATGAATTTATATTTAATTTATATATACGTTAATTTATATATTTCGATAGCAATTTGTATGATGTTTAGCGAACTGTATTTCTGCAATATTCTCACAAATCAACTCCTTAACACATTAAGGAGTTTATAATAAATTTATATACATGCAGCCAATCAATATACAGTATTAAACTACATATACTAGTAATAATAATTATGAGGACTTATCTTATTGTATAGCAGGCTTAGTCCACCAAGTTTGAACATGAATGATAACACCAAATAGTCCTCGTGGTTGAAGCTGGCATCACTATCCATGTACTAGTGTACTAAGCAACTGTATTGCTTCCTCTTCTATTATTCCTGTCAAAGGGCACTAGCTGTAAAGCCGGAGTCTGTATATATAATATATGACTAATATATGACAGCTATATCAGAGAAAATACTGTATATAATATAAGATAAGGACCAAGGATTAATCACCTGGATTGAGTCGTTGCCTCTCATGCTAACTGGTTCGTCCTATATCTACCTAACATTAACTGGCCAGAAATGTGGTAATAAAAGCGTTTCGGTAAGACACTTCCCTTGTTTGGATGTTGACTGCATGTTGATGATGGTAGAAGCACTAATTTGATATCCATAACACATCGTCCAAGGGAGAATTATGGGAGCTGAACTTGCTCCCAGCGACTCTGGTCTTAACAATTGGCTGACCTCTCTCCCACTGACGCCTTTGCTCTCCTTGTCCAGATGTCAATGTGTGATAGAAGGGTCACATTTACTTTATTTTGGTACTGATAATTAAGTTAATTCAAATGGGATATTTTTATGATGTTAAAAGTTAAAAGACTACTGGGATTAAGAATAATTCCCAACAGTATAGCTGGCGAATTTATAGCCTTATGTGGCAATGATATCTCATTTTCTATTGATGAAAATTTCCACTGTGATACATTTGCTATGGGTTAACTTGTGTATACAACAGCAGCAATATTATTTGCTTATTGTATATAATATTAATAAATGGTGTCGGGTTGTCCGACACCAATTTTCTGATGGGTACATCAGATCATTTGGGAATGTATCGGACGAGGGAGTGGGGGATGGTGGGGAGGACGATTGGACAGGGGAGGGGGTAATGGTGGGGAGGACGAGGGGCCGGGCAGATGGGGATGGTTAGAATGAGGGGAATGGAGAATGGTGGGTCAACAAGGGGACAGCGGAATGGAGGATGGTGGGAAGGACCAGGGGGGTTGGGAATTGGTAGGGAGAACGAGGGGACGAGGGAGTGGGATATGGCTGGGAAAGCGAGGGGGATGGGGAAGAGAGGAACGAATGGGGGGACTGGGAGACAGAGGAAGGTAGCTGTGGCTCAGCAAAGCACATGCATTGCTGAGCCACAGCAACGTGTGATCGGGTACAGCTTGTATTATAATATATTAGCATACTAGCTGTACCCGCCACGCATTGCTGTGGCTCAGTCTGGTTAAAGGGAAAGAAAGAAAAGAGAAAGCGCACGTTTCAAATATGCTTAATTTCAAAATGCTTGTGGGTTTAGAATATGTTTTGTTGTTCCATTGTCTGTGGAGATATAGACATTGTCTGGTTAGCCGACTCTAGAACACGCAACATATAATTGTCCCTATGAGAAGCAATTACGTGTCTAGATATAAACTGCACAATTCTAAAGATTGAGCTGAGCTTTGTTGATGGTGATTCCAAACGTTAATCGAATTGGAAATTACAATATCTTAAATTGAAATGGCATATCTGTTGGAATCATAGGAATGCGAGGAATGAGGACATCTTCACCTTTGAAAGGTCCTGTCAAGATTGTTGCTTCTACGACGTTGCTGATTATTTTTTTTTACTGCAAGGCGCGTTGCGTTGCAAAGCTTTAGCTGATTAATATTTCACAACATGATAATTGGCACGCAGATTTTCAATTGCTGTACGCGTGATGGTATTCCTGGCACATCGAGTGAATTAAAAAATTCTTTTGGATAACTAACCGCTTCATCTGCTTTCTCAACAGTGTCGACGGACTTGTATAGAGGAATTACAGAAAATGTTTGCCTGAAATCTCCTGCAAGCAATATTAATGCGCTCCCAAATGATCTGATGTTTCAACGCAAATCTTGCAGTGATCGATCAAGAGCCTCGAAGCGATTTTTTGTGGGCCAATGTGCATTCATCCTGAACGATAAGTTAACATTTCTGCAATATATTTCCCATGCCGGATGCTTTCGAAATGTTGCACGTGGGAGTTTCAATGAATTGCATGTTCAATGGCAATTTCAAAACCGAAGTAGCAGTTCTTTAACCTGGTAACAATGTCGCAGCTATTCCAGACGATGTAAAGATAAGGTTATGCCATTTTGGGATCGAAATGCTGCCAGAATCAATCTAATTAAGAAGGACTTACAGTTCCTCCTGGCGCATCTAAGAAGATTTCTCTAAACCCGTTATTGTCAGTTCGAATTATTTAATTGTAAATGCCTTTGCGCTCGAGCGTTAGCTTAGGAATATTTGATTGCACATACGACAACAGATCACTCATGTTGTAATTTTGTTCACGACGCAATTCTACATCGAACGAAGCAGCAGCAGATCGATTCGGTGATGGCATTTCCAATTGATTTAGAACTTTTTTGCGAATTCTAAGCACAAATCTTCAATCATTATCAACGTTTCCTTATAGAGTTCTGCTGTGAAATCCATGTTCATATTTGAATTTTCCTTCGTATTCGACGGATAATATCTTCAGCCATGTGCAATTTATATTTCTCCCATAACTCTGTTGGAGATGAAGGCGAGCCGGTGGTCGATATGATTGCAAACAATGCATAAATTTGATTTGGATGTGACTGTGTTGGACGCTGTCATTAATGCATATATCCCAGTGTCGATCGTTCTCCAATAAATTCCGAGCTTGACATACACTGCGGGAAGTGACATGTGTTACGCCGTTGACAAATCTCAGTGGCTAGAAAGACGTTGGACCGGGCACATTTACCAACAGCATGCGAAGAAAGAAGCATTCATCTTGATTGGGATGCACGGTGTACAATCTGCCTATCGTAGTTTATTTGAATATGCCAGGCTTGTCCCTCGACTCGTTCTCCTCGTTTGCGTCGTTCAAAGAATTTTCTACTGGCATTCCATGTGTAATACGTAGGAACTTCCGAATACAGCAATGTTTTCGCAAACGCGTCATTTTGACATAACTTGAAGAATGCAGTTAACGTTGTTGTAGCCGGTGGATTCATAGTTGTTTCTTGTACATTTGCAACTGTGAAATATACGCTGTTGTTCATTTTCTTGTTTTCAAAACAATAACAAAAAATACTAACGAAATATTTCAATTCAAACGCCGATCAATCGACACAGCTCAATTTCACCACGAGTTGCAATGAAAAATAAGAAGAACAGTTAAAAAAAACGAAATGAAAAACAATAAAAAAAGAAACAAATAAGCTATAACCACAAAATGAACGGTGTGGTAAACAACACAGCTCAATTCCAATTCAAGGTCACACAAAATAATTAAATCAAAATGAAACTAAATCAAAATTATGAAAATTCAATTTATCAATGCAATTGGAAACATTGAATGGTAATCGTAACATATTTTGAATAGTGTGTGTGTGTGTTGCTCTTACGTGCAACAGATGGCGTTGTTTAAAAAAAAAAACGCATGTTTTTACTTGTCACAGGTGTGGCATCTATATAGTAGGCATATAAAAACAAGCACGTATTCGAATGGAACGTTGTGTCAAAATTTCAAAGCAATCGATGATGAACTTTCGGAGATTACAGCGTGTCTTGCTTTTACGTCCTACAGATGACACTGTTTTTCAAAAAAGCATTTTTTTTTTCCTATCACCCGTGAGGCATGTATATAGTAGGTATGTAAAAACATTCGCCTACTCGAATGCAATGTTGTGTCAAAATTTCAAAGCTATCAGTAAAGAGGTTTCAAAGATTTCCCTCACATGAAAAAATACCCGAAAAACAGTTTAAAAAAAAAAAGCATGTTTTTCCCGTCACAGATGTGGCATCTATATAGTATGTAAAGAAAACCCCGCTCGTATGCGAAGGGAACGTTGTGTAAAAATTTCAAGACAATTGGTGAAGAACTTTCGGAGATTAGCGATTTTGAACAAACGAACATTTCCATTTTTATTTATATAGACTAGCTGTTCCGCCACGCATTGCTGTGGCTCAGTCTGGTTGAATGGAAAAGAATAAAAAGATAAAATACACGTTTCTAACATGTTTAATTTCACAATGCTTGTGGGTATACAATATTTTTTCTGGTTCCGCTGTCTGTGAAGATATAGAGATTGTCTGATTGCCGACTCTAGAACACGCAACATATAATTGTCCATGTGAGAAGCAATCCGTGTCTAGATCTAAACTGCACAATTCTAAAGATTGGCCCTAAGCTTTGTTGATGGTGATTGCAAACGCCAATCGAATTGGGAATTACAATCTCTTAAATTGAAATGGCAAATCCGTTGGAATCATAGGAATGTGAGGAATGAGGACATCTTCACCTATGAAAGGTCCTGTCAAGATTGTTGCTTCTACGACGTTGCTGAATAATTTTTTACTTAAAGTCACGTGCCGTTGCTAAGCTTTGGCTGGTTTATATTTCGTAACATGATCATTGCTACGCAGATTTTTAATTGCAATTTGTGCGGTGGTGGTATCTGTGGCAGATCGAGTAAATTAAAAAATTCTGTTGGATAATTAACCGCTTCATCTGCTTCCACCACAGTATCGACGGACTTGTATGTGACTGCCACGTTTACGATCCCAATTTCCAGAAATTGATGTATGAATATCTCAGTTGATGAGTCGTTTTGCAGTTGGACACGCATATTTGTAGTTAATTTTAACATCTTTACGTGGCGCCACAAAGTAGAGTATTTCAGGCAAGCAATTATTTCGTCCGTTGGTGTCGATCGATGAATTACAGGTAATGTTTGCATGAAATCTCATGCAAGCAATGTTAATACGTTCCCAAATGGTCTGATTTTTCCACGCAAATCTTGCAATGATCGATGAAGAGCCTCGAGCGATTTTTTGTGGGCCATTGTGCATTCTTCCCAAACAATAAGTTTACATTTCTGCAATATTTTTCCCATGCCGGATGCTTTAAAAATGTTGCACGTGGGAGTTTCAATGAATGGCATGTTCAATGGCAATTTCAAAGCTGAAGTAGCAGTTCTTCCACCTGGTAGCAATTTTGCAGCTATTCTGGACGATGCAAGAGCTAAGGTTATGTCATTTTTGCATGGAAATGCTGCCAAAATCAATCTATTTAGAGTGGTTTTACAGTTCCTCCTGACGCATCTTAGAAGATTTCTCCAAACCCATTATTGACAGTTTGAATTATTTTATCATAAATGCCTTTTCGCTCAAGCGTTAGCTTAAGAATATTTGATTGCACATACGGCAACAGATCATCCGTGTTGTAATTTTGTTCACGACGCAATTCTACATCGAACGAAGCAGCAGCAGATCGATTCGGTGATGGCATTCGCAATTGATTGAGAACTTTGTTCGCGATTTCTAAGCACAAATCTTCAATCATTATCAACGCTTCGTTGTAGATTTCTGCTGTGAAATTCATGTTCATATTAGAATTTTCCTTGCATATTTGACGGACAATATCTTCAGCCATGTGCGATTTGTGTTTCTCACATACTCTATTGGAGATGAAGGAGAGCAGGTGGTCAATATGATTGCAAACAATACACGAATTTGATTTGGATGTGACGTGTTGGACGCGTCATTAATGCATACATCACAGTGTCAGTCGTTCTCCAATAAATTCCGAGCTTGACATGCACTACAGAAAGTGGCATGTATTACGCCGCTGACAAATCTCAATTGCTGGAAAGATGTTGGACCGGGGACATTTACCAACAGCTTGTTAAGAAAGAAACATTAATCCTGATTGGAATGCAAGGTATACAGTCTGCCTATCGTAGTTTGTTTGAATATGCCGGGTTGTCCGTCGACTCGCTCTCCTCGTTTACGTCGTTCAAATGATTTTCTACTGGCAATCCATGTGTAATACGTAGGCACTTCCGAATACAGCAATATTTTCGCAAACGCGGAAATTTTGACATAACGTGAAGAAAGCAGTTAACGTTGTTGTAGCCGGTGGATTCATAGTTGTTTGTTGCACATTTGCAGCTGTGAAATTAACGTGTTGTCCATTTTCTTGTTTTCAAAACAAAAACAAAACATACTAACGAAATATTTCAATTCAAACGCCGATCAATCGACACAGCTCAATTTAACCACCAATTGCACTGAAAAATAAGAAGAACAGTAAAAAAAAGGGAATGAAAAACAATGAAAAAAGAAAGAAACAAGCTATTCCCACAAAATGAACGGTGTTGTAAGCAACACAGCTCAATTCCAACATAATGTCACACAAAATAATAAAATCAAAATGAAAATAAATCAAAATTTATGAAAATTCAATATATCAATGCAGTCGGAAACGTTCCGACATTGAAATTGAATTGTAACATATCTTGTATATAGTATGTTGCTCCTACGTGCAAGACATGGCGCTGTTTTTCAAAAAATGTATGTTTTTATCTGTTATAAGTGTGGCATCTATAAAATAGGTATATCAAAACACAAACGTACTTGAAAGGAATGTCGTGTCAAAATTTCAAGGCAATCGGTGGAGAACTTTCGGAGATTACAGCATGTGTTGCTCATATGTATAACAAATGGCGCTGTTTAAAAAAAAAATAGTTTTTTCCTGTCACAGGTGAAGCATGTATATAGTAGGTACATGAAAACTCTCGCCTATTCGAATGCAATGTTGTGTCAAGATTTCAAAGCCTTTGGTAAAGTGGTTTCAAAGATTTCCCTTACTTGAAAAACACCCGAAAAACACAGCTTTTCAAAAAAAACATGTTTTTCCTGTCACAGACGTGACATCTATATAGTGTATATATGTAAAAACTCGCTCGAATGCGAATGGAACGGTGTGTGAAAATTTCAAGGAAATTGGTGAAGAACTTCCGGAGATTAGCGATTTTGAACAAACGAACATTTCCATTTTTATTTATATAGATACCAGGTGTGTGTTGCTCTTACATGCAACAGATGGCGCTGTTTGTCAAGAAAAGGATAGTTTTACCTGTCACAGGTGTGGCATCTATAATTATACTTACGAAATAAACGGTATGGTAAACAACACAGCTTATTTCCAACACTATGTCACACAAAATAATTGAATAAAAAAAAAAAATAATCGAAATCTACGAAAATAAAATTTATCCATGCAATCGGAATTACTGAAATGGAATTTGTGACATATTTAATAAGGCATGAATGTTGGTATTATGGGCAACAGATTGCGCTGTTTTTCTAAAACGCATGTTTTTACCTGTCACAGGGGTGGCGTCTATATAGTAGGTATATAAAAAGTAGCGCCTATTCGAATGCAACGTTGTGTCAAAATTTCAAAGCAATCGGTGAAGAACTTTCGGAGAGTACAGCGTGTGTTGCTCTTACGTCCAGCAGATGGCCCTGTTTTTCAAAAAAGGCATGTTTTTTCCTGTTACAGGTGAGGCATGTATATAGTATATATATAAAAAGACGCGCCTATTTGAATGCAACGTTGTGTCAAAATTTCAAAGCAATCGGTAAAGAGGTTTCGAAGATTTTCCCTCACATGAAAAACAGTTTTTTAGAAAAAGCTTGTTTTTTTTACCGTCACAGACGTGACATCTATATAATATGTATATAAAAACTTGGCCGGAGGCGAATGGAACATTGTGTGAAAATTTCATAGCAATCGGTGAAGAACTTTCGGAGATTAGCGATTTTGAACAAACGAATCTTTCCATTTTTATTTATATAGATTGTACATATATATATAGGCATAGATTAGGTTAGGTTAGATGAAGTGTTTAGGTTCTGTTGGCAATTATTTGTATTCATAGGACGTGGGTAAAGCATTTACAGTGTTGGGGTTCGAACAAAATTCATCAGCAAAGCATTTGTTCAAGAAGTGTTTTAACGTCATCAGTTGTTAGTCATGTGTAAACCGTTTTTATTTCATAAGCAGGGAGTTTGGCGGGTGCATGGACTCACTTTTGGCCTTTGTTTATGAGAACGGGCTGCAAACCATGCAACCCGTCCTCAGACCAAGTCCATTCCATCCAGCGGTCGACTCCTAGGACGCATCCATCAATTTTAATGTGCTGTTCATTCAAAATCGTAATTTTCTCAAATATAAATTAATATTGCTATATACTAGCATACTGTGCATATTTAGGCATTGTTTAGGTTAGTTTGGGTGTTTTAGGTTCTGTTGGTGATTATTTGTATATGTAATATGTGGATGAAGCAGTTACAACATTTTGGTTGGAGTAAAAGGCGTCAGCAAAGCACTTGATCCGGAAGTGACCGGACGTCATCAGTTGCGAGTCGTTTGTAAACCGTATTTCATTCATAAACAGGGGGTTTGGCAGGTGCATGGAATGGACTTTGGTCTCTGTTTATGAGAGGACGGGGTGAACCATGGGAGTGTGTTGCTCCTGGTCCTGCCAGCTTGCTGGTGGTTCACACACTCGACGATTGGCGAGTCGTTTCATTCGGCACTCACTCCAAACCTTCATCTTGACTTTATATCATAATCCTGAGTTGCTTCAGAGTAGAACTATATGCGGCTGCATCCGTCGACTCTTCAGAAACACAGAGTGACACGCTCTAGTGCGTCCATGTGATGGGATATTTAACTACCAATTTTCGGAAAATGCGCTTATACTCCGGAAGCGCCCTCATCTTTCTTGTCCAAAAACTTTCTTAAATTAGGTCCAACCTCACGTTTGTCCCCGTATGCCTTCTCTCTCAGCTCTCTGTTGCATCGCTCCGACGAAACTGCTGGGAAAGAGGTCAGTTCCTGGGCTCGCACTCACTACTGGATACTGTCCTTAACCTCTTTGGTGCCGCTCCTCCTTACAAGCTTCAGTTGACGATATCTGTCCAGCAGTGACGGAGCAGTATGTGACAGACGCGCAACTTCCTTGACACTTAGCCGTAACGTCTTGGCCAATCCTCATGCTTTCCTTGGGGGACGTCATCGTCTTGCTGCACTCTGCTTCTCACCGGCTGCGCTGTCTCAGTTACCATAGCAACGGGAGCCTCTGGCACACACAATATCTGGGATTCCCCACATCTTGGTGGGAAAGAGTCCTCGTCTTCCTGAGGCATCCTCACTACATACTTACCTCCTTAATGACATAAAAAACATTCGTACGTAACCTATCTTATTTCATCTGATTAAAACCCACAAACAAAACTGAATAAACACAAAAATGATGAACGTTGGACGGGAACAAGTCTCACAAGCCTGAGCTTCTGGTGAAGATAATAATACGTGGAATTACTTGTTCTGTGGGCAGGACCATCTTATGCATAAATGCTCTGCCTTCCCACCTTGTCCCAGTCCAACTGGTCGAGTACAACCGTTGTGGAGGTGTACGAGCTGCCATGGGGTCAAAACATCAGCATCTGCAGGACTAAGTTGAATGTGTTTATGCAACCATGGTAGTCATTACGTTGCACTGTGCTATGGGGCACCTCGTCCAGGTAGACCGCCTGAATCCTAAGTTTAGTCAATCAACCACAGTGCAATGCTGTAAGATAGACACACAGCTTGGTCCTGCAGGTGCTGGTGTTTTGACCCCGTGGCAACTCGTACACCTCCACAACTGTTGTAAGTGATCAGTTGTACTAAACCTCTTTACACAACTAACTAAATATGTTAGGGTATCTCAACAACACTGGGCCCTGACGTATGTTGTCGTGAGCACTACGAACGTCTGGGCTCACCCACCAAACCGAGACTCGCTATAGTTGTTGATAAAATTCCATCTGATTTGAATGCAATTGACCTTTTAGCGACAGCTACCCATCATAGGAGTAAAGAGGCAAAGTTGGCAGAACATCAAGTGATTGTGATCACCTCAAGGACATTGGTGTCCCTGGCGGGTCATATAATGGCCATATGCAAACGATGGGTCACAATAACGTGGGTCAATAAATGATAACCAAACCACAACTCAGAAGATGGAGAAGCGACGACGTTTTGGTCCATCCTGGACCATTTTCAAGTCATATCACACGACTTGGTAATGGTTCAGGACGGACCAAAACGTCGTCGCTTCTCCATCTTCTGAGTTGTGGTTTGGTCATATAATTACCATATCTTCATTCTCTCGAAAGAGTCAATGTTAGGAATGAGTCTCTCACACTCTGATGGAGGTACAATGATGACAGGATCCGTTTAAGGTTAAAATCTCCTACTCCAGCAGTAAATATCACTCCAGCAATGAATATCAAAACTGATACATAAATAGTTGCCAGAATTGGATCGGAGACGTCCTCATTCGCACTCCCACAAATCAATGAGGAGCTCAAACCAATCCACCATATTGTATTAGTTAAAATATAAGGACTTATATTTACTGTAAAGTCTTCAATAGGTTATTGAGGTGACGGTTCATAGCTAGTACTATGACACAGTAGTCGAGGCGATACAGCCTTGACTACCTTACCAGAGGGAACACAACACTTGAAAGACGTCACTACTATCCTAAAAGTGATTTCAACCAATTATAAATTACTTTGGTTTGTCTTGACTGATCACGTTCACGAAAAGGATCATGTATCTCAGGAAGGTTTACAAACTCGTTCATCTGTAGTGGGTCGTATGATCTTATGATCCGTAATGACCCTTGTATACTACTCAACAGCACAAACGCCCATAAAAGATGGCTGCTATTCGGTGTCGAGAAAAAATATATAATTATAATTATTTTTCATCGGGGAAAGTGGAGCACAAGATTAATTAGTACTGATTCCAGCCTCTTCTTTGTTATGCCTGTGAGTCACAGCTCTCTGCACCAGGAATCTGTCGACAATTTATTGCATATTTATTTGCCATCTGATTTATTACCCGCGCAGATGTTGTAATTTTGTTCACGACGCAATTCTACATCGAACGAAGCAGCAGCAGATCGATTCGGTGATGGCATTTTCAATTGATTTAGAACTTTTTTTGCGAATTCTATCACAAATCTTCAATCATTATCAACGTTTCCTTGTAGAGTTCTGCTGTGAAATCCAT
The DNA here is from genome assembly GCF_040958095.1 of Procambarus clarkii. Classification (NCBI taxonomy): domain Eukaryota; kingdom Metazoa; phylum Arthropoda; class Malacostraca; order Decapoda; family Cambaridae; genus Procambarus; species Procambarus clarkii. The sequence goes on from NC_091216.1 coordinate 7,047,669, forward strand.
GTTCATATTTGAAATTTCCTTAATATTCGACAGATAATATCTTCAGCCATGTGCGATTTATATTTCTTCCATAACTCTGTTGGAGATGAAGGAGAGCAGGTGGTCAATATGATTGCAAACAATGCATAAATTTGATTTGGGTGTGATGTGTTGGACGCGTCATTAATGCATACATCCCAGTGTCGATCGTTCTCCAATAAATTCCGAGCTTGACATACACTACAGAAAGTGGCATGTATTACGCCGCTGACAAATCTCAATTGCTGGAAAGATATTGGACCGGGGACATTTACCAACAGCTTGTTAAGAAAGAAACATTCATCCTGATTGGAATGCATGGTATACAGTCTGCCTATCGTAGTTTGTTTCAATATGCCGGGTTGTCCGTCGACTCGCTCTCATCGTTTACGTCGTTCAAATGATTTTCTACTGGCATTCCATGTGTAATACGTAGGCAGTTCCAAATACAGCAATGTTTTCGCAAACGCGGAAATTTTGACATAACGTGAAGAAAGCAGTTAACGTTGTTGTAGCCGGTGGATTCGTAGCTGTTTGTTGCACATTTGCAGCTGTGAAATTAACGTGTTGTCCATTTTCTTGTTTTCAAAACAAAAACAAAACATACTAACGAAATATTTCAATTCAAACGCCGATCAATCGACACAGCTCAATTTAACCACCAATTGCACTGAAAAATAAGAAGAACAGTAAAAAAAAGGGAATGAAAAACAATGAAAAAAGAAAGAAACAAGCTATTCCCACAAAATGAACGGTATTGTAAACAACACAGCTCAATTCCAACATAATGTCACACAAAATAATAAAATCAAAATGAAAATAAATAAAAAAATTATGAAAATTCAATTTATCAATGCAGTCGGAAACATTCAAATTAAATTGTAACACATCTTGTATATTGTATGTTGCTCTTACATGCAAGAGATGGCGCTGTTTTTAAAAAAATGCATGTTTTTATCTATTATAAGTGTGGCATCTAAATAGTAAGTATATCAAAACACACACGTACTCGAAAGGAACGTCGTGTCAAAATTTCAAGGCAATTAGTGTAGAACTCTTGGATATTACAGCATGTGTTGCTCATATGTATAACAGATGAAGCTGTTTATAAAAAAAAAAATTCCTGTCACAGGTGAGGCATGTATATAGTAGGTATTTGAAAACACTCGCCTATTCGAATGCAATGTTGTGTCAAGATTTCAAAGCATTCGGTAAAGAGGTTTCAAAGATATCCCCTACTTGAAAAACACAGCTTTTCAAAAAAACATGTTTTTCCCATCACAGAAATAACATCTATATAGTGTATATATGTAAAAACTCGCTCAGATGCGAATGAAACGGTATGTGAAAATTTCAAGAAAAATTGGCGAAGAACTTTCGGAGATTAGCGATTTTGAACAAACGAACATTTCCATTTTTATTTATATAGATTGTACATATATATATAGGCATAGATTAGGTTAAGATAGATTAGGTGTCTAGGTTCTGTTCGCAATTATTTGCATTCATAGGACGTGGGTAAAACATTTACAGCGTTGGAGTTCGAACAAAACTCATCAGCAAAGCATTTGTTCTCGAAGTGTTTTAACGCCATCAATTGTTAGTCATGTGTAAACCGTTTTTATTTCATAAGCAGGGAGTTTGGCGGGTGTATGTGTTACGGACCCGAGCCCAGCGTCCGAGCACGGAGCAGTGACGACCGCGCCATCTGTGGGTCGGCTCCCGAAACCCCCTCCAAATGGATGACGCCATCCAGTAAGGACGAGATATACCGGCCACAGGGGCTGGTTTCCTGTCCTAATCAGCTCGTGACATAGCCGCTGCTGACCTCTGGTGAGGTGATGCTTAGACAGCAACGCCATCTATGGAGTGGATAGGTGGGCGTTTGTGTCTAAGCCTGTAAGTGAGGTGCCCTAGGCTGTCCCTATTACTGATAACGTGTCTGATTACAGAGTCGACCTGGGACTGCTGGATTGGACGATGGGCAGTCTACCCAAGGCAGCCATAATATTCCACGAGTTTGCTGTAGAAGCTGTGAGTCACCCCCCGGATGAACACTGTTGTGTTACCCTGCCTGTGAGGTAGCAGTTGAGGAATTGTCGTACCCGGGGCTGACTGGTGGAGAAGACTAGCCACTGGGGTGTTGTGGTGAGGAGAGTGATCTGTGGAATCACACGAGGCTCCTGCCTAGGGCTCGCAACCCTAGTATCGGTCGTGGAGTGGCCTACGCAGCGTAGCTGATTGGAACCTGCCAGCTACAGGCTGGATTTGTGGTTGAAGGCCTCCATGACGATGCACCCAGTGGAACTGTGATTTGGCTGGCCTGTTGCCGAGGTAGACTCGTCTAGAGGATCTAAGGGTTCATCGTGAGGCCACGAGAAGAGGACCAGGGCTACTCATCGTGAGCACCGTGGAGCATCCCGTGTCTTCAGAGGAAGATGAGTTATTGTAAATAAGAAGTGTAGTAATAGCAACCCCGCGTGTGACTGTGATATATTTATTTATGGTGGTGGTAGCAATATATATTTAATTTTGTGTATTTGTATCCCTTACCCTTTAACTTACTTGCGTTACGGAACACACCCCTTGAAAGCCACTACTAACTTGGGGCCGAATACCCAAACTCTAATAACATCAGAGAAAGAACCCAGTTGCGACCAAATAGGGCCGTAACAGCATGGACTCACTTTTGGCCTTTGTTTATGAGAACGGGCTGCAAACCATGCAACCCGTCCTCAGACCAAGTCCATTCCATCCAGCGGTCGACTTCTAGGACGCATTCATCAATTTTAACGTGCTGTTCATTTAAAATCGTAATTTTCTCAAATATAAATTAATATTGCTATATACTAGCATACTGTGCATATTTAGGCATTGTTTAGGTTAGTTTGGGTGTTTTAGGTTCTGTTGGTGATTATTTGTATATGTAATATGTGAATGAAGAAGTTACAGCATTTTGGTTGGAGTAAAAGGCGTCAGCAAAGCACTTGATCCGGAAGTGATCGGACGTCATCAGTTGCGAGTCGTTTGTAAACCGTATTTCATTCATAAACAGGGGGTTTGGCAGGTGCATGGAATGGACTTTGGTCTCTGTTTATGAGAGGACGGGGTGAACCATGGGAGTGTGTTGCTCCTGGTCCTGCCAGCTTGCTGGTGGTTCACACACTCGACGATTGGCGAGTCGTTTCATTCGGCACTCACTCCAAACCTTCATCTTGACTTTATATCATAATCCTGAGTTACTTCAGAGTAGAACTATATGCGGCTGCATCCGTCGACTCTTCAGAAACACAGAGTGACACGCTCTAGTGCGTCCATGTGATGGGATATTTAACTACCAATTTTCGGAAAATGCGCTTATACTCCGGAAGCGCCCTCATCTTTCTTGTCCAAAAACTTTCTTAAATTAGGTCCAACCTCACGTTTGTCCCCGTATGCCTTCTCTCTCAGCTCTCTGTTGCATCGCTCCGACGAAACTGCCGGGAAAGAGGTCAGTTCCTGGGCTCGCACTCACTACTGGATACCGTCCTTAACCTCTTTGGTGCCGCTCCTCCTTACAAGCTTCAGTAGACGATATCTGTCCAGCAGTGACGGAGCAGTATGTGACAGACGCGCAACTTCCTTGACACTTAGCCGTAACGTCTTGGCCAATCTTCATGCTTTCCTTGGGGGACGTCATCGTCTTGCTGCACTCTGCTTCTCACCGGCTGCGCTGTCTCAGTTACCATAGCAACGGGAGCCTCTGGCACACACAATATCTGGGATTCCCCACGTCTTGGCGGGAAAGAGTCCTCGTCTTCCTGAGGCATCCTCACTACATACTTACCTCCTTAATGACATAAAAAACATTCGTA